>NC_052505.1:13259097-13461278 GCF_014356525.2 Nilaparvata lugens | reverse complement strand
CCTGATTTCAAACGAATCGATATTTATCGCTATAATATTGAATCTATAACTTTATCGACATATGATTTTCAGCAAGATATGATCAAAATTATAATATCATGAGAAAATCTAAAGCGTCTGATTCATATCCTTGAAACAAATAAATATTCATTGGTATAATATTCGAATTTTATTATTCTATTGATTGAATTATTTTCAGCAAGATATGAGCACAGAAGTTAAAGTACGACCTTCGATCCGCATAAAAGTTTTGTATAGTTCACGAAGAACTAGCATGCTTAGAAATTCCTCTGAGAGCCATACTTCTAATATGGCTCTTATACTTTACGGGTCAAAGTTAGAAATCGAACGAAACTGGATTTGGAGCCAATCATAGGCAAGCTGAATTTTGTTGTGCCACATTTCACAATCTTATTTCATCGAATAACTGAATTCACTTCACTTGATGTGTCTTCGTGCTTCATCGTAAGAAATAGAATAAAATGGATGATTTGGAAATTTGAAAATTTAAGAATGGAATGGAAATAGTTGAACATTCGACCCCAGATACTCAAATAATTACTATTTCTGAATACTCATATTGATCCTATACTATATTTTCATTTCAAATCCAAGTCCTAGGTGATGAGTTTGCTATTAATAAGGCCTGCTAACGCCAAACCGAATCTTTGATGTAGTCAATAGATTGATACAATTATCACATATACAACATGGTTGTCTGTGCTTGTATGTTTGGAGGAAGCATACCATACTGATTTCGATTCAAACATACTCAACAGTCGTTTTTTCACACTTTGTGCAAACGTTTGTGCAATCATTGTGGGGCGCCGAAGGTAGCTTCAAGCTTGCTAGTGTTAAATATAATAAAAGGCATGTTTCAATATAATATAATAAAAGACATGTTTCAAGATTTAATATAGTATATGAATGCAACTGCCGATTTAAGACTCAAAATAGTCAAAATTAACATTGGTGTCCTGACCTTTTCTTATAGACCTTGACATGCATCAACACTCTCTAGCTTGAAGCTACCTAGAACGCTGTTCCACTATATTCACACCCTGATGCACATGAAGGAGAATCAGTAATCGGATAGCTCTGATGATTTTGAACAGCGGAAAGTAGAATACTTATTCTGGAAAAGCAAACAAAATAATGAATCACAAATTTATTTCCTGAATTAACATCCATGGAGAAATGAAAATTCAGTTTGGCAGGAGAACAGTTCAGTAGGCTGCTCATTCTGAAGTCGAAAACACAAGAATAAATCAAACATTTTCTGAATTGAGTGGAAACATACACCCATGGAAAGATAAAAATTCTGTTTGGCAGTAGATGTTTGTGCTTCTTGGAGCGGAGACGGCTCAGAAATTAATCCTCAATTCTCGACATTTTAATACTGAAATTGGATGGTAATTGCGCAAAGTTCTCAAAGCGTTATGAAAGAGTTTCTTCCTCGCCCTTCATTGGCCTCTCTCTCTTTCTTTCCTCTCCCTTCATCGGCTCCTCTCTCTTCCTTTCCTCACCCTACATTGTCCTCTTTATAAGTACCTGCTGCCAACACAGATAGCTTTTATCTCCAGCTGATTAATCCGCTTGCAACTCTCATTATATCCGCAGGCCAAACAAGGAATGAACGCTATCCGCCTCTTTCTCCCTCGCTCTCTCTCTGTCTCACTAACAATCATCTTCCGTTTCATTCAGTATCATTATACAAATGACGATGTCAAGCTTCCAATCCATACAGTCTTCCATTCCACAAAAACTAATCTGATTGAGACGTACTACAAAGCTTACATCAGAACGCTAGCAGAGTTGATAGCTGATCACAAACCGACTCGAGCGAAGCTCCCAATTTGGAAGAATGAACGACAGCTTTCTATTCTTCTAGAGCAAGAGTTTTGAAAAATAAAAAAGATTTTTGGGTATTTTCCCTATGAGAACAGTGTAAGCCTGTTATAATTGGCAAATTACTTGGCTAATGAAGAATACATCTTCAATAGAATACTGTTCTCAAACTAATCCACTTGATGTTTGACGTTCGCTGATTAGTCTATGAAGTATATGACTGAATTACTCGTTGAATTTCAAATCAAATTGGACTTGGAAAGGAATTATATGCTTCAAGTTTAATCAACATCCACATACTCATTAGGCTGGTGTTGGATCAAACGAACGAATGCTTGTTCTGAACAAAGAGTAATGAAAATTTGAACAGAGCTATTTTAAAGTTCAATGGAAATAATTTATTATCTCTTATGTCGGGCTGTTTCTATGTGTTTTATGCTACAGAACTTGTTCTCCAACTCTATACTTGTTTGTTCCAACCCCAGCCTTTGAATCTAATCTATTCACTCCAAGATGATTACTATACTCCAAAAAAATCTTATTAAAAATCAGTTGAATAGAATAAGTCAACCTATTACAAGGAAGACAGAAACTAGCCAATATTGATAATAATACTGAGGGTGATGCCCACATGAGCTCTTAGGCTTGTGCGTGGGTAATGATGATGTGAGAGGGATGATGAGAGATGACGACTACTTTTTAGGTAGTCGGGATCGACGGCCTATCGTTTCCTCCGAAAGACGGGGGGGGCGTATCTATGTGATTGTGCTGTGGTCAAAAACTTTTGCCCGGTCGAGATTCGAACTCTGGTACTCCAAGGAGCCACCCAAGGCTATTCATACAGGGCAGTCAATTGATTGATACCATGTATTAAACTACTCAATAGAGATAGAATAATAAAAAATCGATGACAATTTTAGTCTCTATAAACTACCATAACTCTTGTAATTCAATAAATAATAAATATATATAAATATGATACTTATACTATAGTGTTGAGGAATAAAAAATAAATTGCACACCATGAACGTTCATACATATATTAAACAAATAATGCAAAAAATAGATCGAGGCAAAAAATATATAAAGAGCGATAAAAAAAAATATAATATAAAAATAGAACAATAATTGAAATCAGTAAAATATCACAGGCTAAATTTTATACTCTAGATTTATGGCACGAAGCATTACCATGTGCCTTTATCTTAAAATCATATGCATTCTTTTGCATGTAGTTGCGATATGCGCTTGCTAATACTTGTCGACTTAGACAGTTCAATTAAAAGTGTGTGCTTTAAGATCAGCTTGATAAATTAGCCACTAATAATCCAAATGTATATATATTAAAATCTCTAGTACTTAGTAGATTTCTTTGTATCGAATATATATTTTTATCTCAGGGTGCAAGATTCGGCACCTGACGGAATAAGTAGAGCCATTCATCTAGTGAATTAGAGCTATAATAAATTATCGCAAATTGTATTGCAAAAAAAATTAAATATCATATGCATATGTTTTAATAGCCTAGATTTTGTACTTCTTTGATTTAATAGAAATTTCTGAAATATTGATCTATATTTTTCTTTCAATGAAATACCTTTAATACTAATTTTACTTGCGCAAGTATTACTCTTATTAATTTCTCAATTTATAATAAAAACCCTTTCGGCGAGCTAGCTCTGATCATCAGATTAATTCGAAGCACTAGGGCGCCCATCACTAATTCAAATCTATCACTCACGTGTCGAAAATCTTCTCGTAAGCCGCCGATGTCGATCCAACTCCATGTGGTCCGGGAATATGGTAGCCGGAATCGTCTCCTCCAAGGGGTTATAAATTTAATTAAAAATGAAAATGACTTCTGCTTCACAATAGCATCACGAAGTCCTTTAAGAAATTCAATAATTTGATTTAACTTTAACTTTTACAAAATCATTAGTAAGGTACTACGCTCTAAAATATTTGGGGTCCTCTTATGGTGGCATTTGGCTGGCGAGTCTGGTTCTCCTTTCTCAAGTTTTACAGATCCTATTTCCGACTTTCAAATTAGCATAAAATTTAAATATCTTAGTCCTCCGCCATTTAGGTTCAAGTAGATCTTACAAAAAATGCCAAAATATTGCTTAGATTGTATGATTAATAATTTCTTTGCTTTCGAGCCATATCGATAACATAGACTATATAACAATTCAACATAGATTCCGAACATTTATAGAAATATATATAAATATTTTTGAATTGGCCTACAATTGCCGCCTATTAACTGCCGTTTTACTATTGGTGCATGCAAATTTTATTCGGTATTCATGCGCCTGGTACTCTTATTTCCTGAATACATTTAATTATTTTTATTTGGTTTTTTATTTATGCTCTTTACATGCTAGCTAATATTCTATACATTAATATTAATTCCATGCTACTTAATAATTAGCCACGTGATCAGGTGTTTTTTCACATTGCACACCATCTGATTGCAATAAAGCTCTGCCAAGGGGTTTTGGTCAGATTCTACGTTTCTCGGTTTGATCGATCTCTAGGTCACCGATCCGTGAATACATGTACATAACCTCAATCTTCAAATATTTTATATAATAATCTATTTATGAGCAATAAAATTCCTTCAAATCCCTTTTAGGTTTTTGTACCATTTAGCCAGAACAAGCTGATGCTATCTAATCTTAGTTATTATCTATTTGGCGATATTAGCCAGTTACTTTATTTTCAGACCTATTACTGTTTCTGTTAGGGCTTTTTATCTACCCAGATTTAATACTTTACAATATCCATGATTTCCATTTTGAAATGATAATTTCCTAATGCTGCTCCAATAAGCTACGTTACATTCTCATCATGTTTGTGTGTGTGGATTCTCAATTTTTTTATTGACTTCATTAATATTGACAAATTCAAGTCGTTTTCATCCTATGTCCATCAATTGACTGAGAAACTATCAATTCTCCAAACAACTTTAAAGACCGTGATTTCAATTGAGAAAAATGGCTTGAAATTGTCAAAATTAGAAATTTAATAAAACAAGTTGATATAGAAATTCGACTGAGTCACGAAAACAATGGTCCTGTACAAAATAAAACGGTAGAATTTGTCATATATGTGTGTTTTTCATTTTTAAGTTGATATACACTAGTCCCTGCACCACTATCAACCTCTAGTGATTTGAGAGCTCAACATTTAGCAGCAGACTATATATAGAGCGGGTGGAGCCCTGCGATTGGCCAATAGCTGTTGACCAGTGAAGGTTCAGCTAGACTAATATTGGCCGAGACTACTGTGCACGCTCACGTAGAGGGGGGGGGGTGGAAGAACTTATGCCATTAAGCCATTCGTTGAATAATAAATTATATTGATGTCGGTTGGAAGCCGGTTTCATTCGATATGGATTTATTCCTCTTTGTGCACGATTTCTATGAGTTGGGACAACATTAAATCTTTGAGAGGAGATAATTTGTCGAACTAAGATATAGTCACTCTTCAAAAAGATTACGATATGAATCACTATAATAAACTTGAGACATAATAGAAATGATGGTAAGTTCAGATCTCACGGATCTCCCAATTAGCTAACTGGACGAATATTGTTACTGGAGACTTTGTGTCAAAACAAGCTCTGTTCAAAATTCAGGATAATCATTCACAGGGTGAACTATTTTTTACAAACGTCTATAACTGCAGCACATCACAGAAGACATGATTGAGCATGTGCGGTGATGGATATAAACCCATTATTCTAATAAAGTATGGCAACAGGAGCTAACTTTTCTGAATCCCCAGGTTGTCCGTCTACCGGTTTTGAAAGTTCATTCATTGCGAAATTAACATGTTAATTGCGTATGAGATGGAAATATTTCAAAGTTTGATGAGATGATGAACGTTAAGGAAACAAAAAAGTTTCACCAATCCATCTCTGTTGTTTGACAAGTTCGAGGAATATTATTGGAGGCTCTATGAAGCGTTTCATGGAAATTCGGTACAGTTTAAAGTACGAGGCATATTAGCACGTTTTCAACTAATTACATTATCATATGCAATTAAATGTGATGACAGTGTCATAATTAATATGTTTTGTCTACCGTATGAGGCGTTTATACAGTTAATAATAATAATTCAAAATTCAAATTCATTTCCATTTTCACCAATATACATGAGAGATTGATTCTATTAATAGTTATAAATTTTACTCATGTTTGGTAGTAACGTTGAAAAAATAATATGAGTACTCCAAGATAGTAAGGCAGTTCGATGAGTTTGATTTTAGAATTTGCTCAGGCTCATGAGATTTCAACTCATCAAGTTGACTACGATTGATAGCAAGTCTTGATAAATTGATGAGTTTGTTAGCGTTAAACTTATTCCCATAGAGGAACAACTTTTTGAGGAGTTGTTCCTATATGCATCATCACGATTTTATATTATACTAGTAGACTTCAAGTCTCAAGAGCTTCAGATCATTAGTGTATTATGGAATAAATAGTATTTATTCTACTCATGTCACCTCAACACAGAATTACCAATAATGTTCATTTATTCATTCATAGACAATAGATACAATTCAGGTGAAAACAACAGGCATTCGCCCAAAACTGCTTTAAACCTCAATTTGGAATACACAGTCTAGAGGTTATGTAAATGAAAACTTAATTCACTCACTATTTTTGAGTCCAAAAAATGTATGTACTACAATAATTTTGAATATATCAGATTAATTAATTAATATCTTACCATTGAAACCATACTATACGTAATTGTGTATTGAGGTGGGTAAAATGACTTCAATGTTCCAATCATACATATTGAATTGAAGGCTATGGGAATCACAAGCCTGGATAATAAATAATTGTCATCATGAGAGATGAATGTTGAAGGCTTGCTCAGGGCATCGTTAACAATGTACATTGCGCCACCCTCTTTTACTCCATCCAACAATTGTTTGCCGATCATTGTTTATAACCCTCAAAGCAGCACTAAATTGCAATATGATGATCATTGTTACAGAGTTATTCAAATGAATTAATACCAATGCAAGCTGTTGAGCATGACGACTATTACATGTAGCGTTATTGATATGGCACATGTAATATGGAACAGGTCACTATCCTAGGGGAATGAATATGCAATAGAACTCATACTCACATCACTATCGCATGAAAGGTCCCTGCTGTGAACTGAGGGTAAGGGCGCGTTCTGGATTGGCTGGTGATTCACAGTAGGTTCCAGTTAACTCTTGTCAGCTTATTGCACGTGATTATTACACATACAATACTGTTAGTGGTGTAGACTCGCTAAATAATAATCCTAGGATTCATAACACTTGTCATCTATTACTAGTATTCCAATTACTATCAACTATGCAGCTTTCCTACAATTGAAGGTGGGAATAGCGTTTAAACTTCTTCTACTAGAGTTGAAGCTTTTGTGTTTCTATCTACGTTTCTTAGTACTATATTTTGATTTCGATCTGATTGACACATTTACTTCCTATGTTGATTGGAAACGACCACTTTTTACTTTCCTTGCCCTATTACCATAGGTAAGGAAAGTATTGCTTTCCAAAAAAAATTAAGGTACCCTAATTTCAAGTTTTCTATACGTTTCAAGGTCCCCTGAGTCCAAAAACATGATTTTTGGGTGTTGGTCTGTGTGTGTGTATGTGTGTGTGTGTGTGTATGTGTGTGTGTGTGTGTATGTGTGTATGTCTGTGAACACGATAACTCCATTCCTAATTAACCAATCGACTTGAAATTTCAAACTCAAGGTCCTTATACCATAAGGATCCGACAATAAGAAATTCAATAAAATTCAATTCAAGATGGCGGAAAAAATGGCGGATAATTACTAAAAAACCATGTTTTTCACGTTTTTCTCGAAAACGGCTCTAACGATTTTCTTCAAATTCATACCATGGATAGCTATTTATAAGCCCTATCAACTGACATGAGTCTCATTTCAGGGAAAATTCCAGGAGCTCCTCAATATTATTGAGAAAAATGGCGGATAGTGACTAAAAAACCATGTTTTTCACGGTTTCCTCGAAAACGGCTCTAACGATTTTCTTCAAATTTATACCATGGATAGCTATTTATAAGCCCTATCAACTGACATGAGTCTCATTTCAGGGAAAATTCCAGGAGCTCCTCAATATTATTGAGAAAAATGGCGGATAATGACTAAAAAACCATGTTTTTCACGATTTTCTCAAAAACTACTTGACCGATTTTTTTCAAATTCATACCCTGTATAGTAATTTATCAGCTCTATCAACTGGCATGAGTCTTTTTCCTGGGAAACTAATGGGGGGTCCACCCCATCCTTGAGAAATGGACTTTGTAACCTCCTTCTCGTGCATGAGATAGGTAGGTAGAGCAGTTTATTTAAAAGAAAACATGTCGATATTTTATTTGTAGAACATCTGTTTTGACAACTTTTAAAAAATCCTAAAATTTCATTTTTCAAACAAAAGAAAATGTACTCTGAAAACAATTATATATACACTTATAAAGTAGTCTGATCGTAGTTGCAAATATTTTGCCGCCAATCGTCATTATATTATCCCCCTAAATTATTCTCATCTAAGAATGAGGCTTACAGTTCAATGAGCAAGGAAAGTTGTGTGCGTGTACCACACCAGATTTTTCTTGTTGGAACAACTAGAACAAGTAGATTATTGAAACAATTTGAGATACTAGCTTTGGTTGCTTCACCATCATCAATCTCTTGTAAGCTGAAGTTTTAGCATTGAGCAGCTGCATAGTATAGGTGAGGCTCCACTATTGGCCAGTAGCTGTTGAGCAATGAACGTTGTGCTCTATTGTCATTGGCCGGAAAAAGACACTCCCATCCCAACCATCGAAGATAAGGTCTTGAGAACCGTAGAAAAACAACCAATGTAAAGAATCATAGTAACTAACAGAACCAAATGGATAATAATCATGGAAAGAGTGGAAGGAAATACAATTGGTTCGAAAATTATGAATCATTTGTTTTAAAATAGTATATTCTTCCAATCTTTCATATTATTCATTTAGATAGCATATTTTCCCAAACTTCATATTATTTATCATTTGAAGTAGTTTAATATTTTTATTATAAATATTTATTTATTTATAGTTTTTACAAAGGAGCACTGACCGGGAGAGAAAATCTAAGGATACTCCTTGTACTATTTTCCTCCCAAATTTAGATAACATTTTAAAAGTCCGAAATAGGGTTATGATTTCACATTTCTAAAATTTAGTTCATTTTCACTCAAAACCAATAAAAACTAAGAATTTCAAATTTTGACGGTTAAAAAACATAATAAAAAAGAAAGATATTAAACGCGAATTACCATTAACTGAAAAATTACTGCGTAATTTCACAAAATTTAGAGCCAGAAAAAACACAACTCACTATTCAGCACAGCTGACATTTATAAAAAAAAATAGTTACTAAGTTTCTCTTGATTGGTGTTTGTTTAACGGTTTTCATTACCATATTAAGAATATATGACGTGTATTGTCACGGCCAATGATGACAAAGGAGCTCAACCTTCATTGGTCAACAGCTATTGACCAATAGTAGGGCTTTGTTGAAGATTTTGAGAGCACTGTATCTCACTCATTCACTAATTTTATCAACCCTACTGTATTGATCTAGTGAAAGTTTGGATTGGCTCTTATTGGACTGATTTCGGGATAAGACATTGTTCAGTGAGTATGGCTAAAGATATTCAACAATGCTGTAATTTTCAATTTTAAGCCAGGCCTATCAACTAGGGATAAGATTGACGGCCTTTCCATCGAACAGCAGAGTTAAGGCTATTAAAACTGCTCTCAAAAATAATAATAAGACGGATTTATTTGCACCACACATGCGGAGTGAGTTGGATGAGGCAATCAGAGTCGAGTGCACCGAAACCATAGTTTGACATTATCAGGAGGGACGAGGAACTTTATGACCTTGTAACAATTCTAAGCTATCTACGTGATGAAGAGAGTGGAACACATACTGAATAGTAATTCCAGGCGGGATTCGAATGAGTGATTTCAACCGAATTCACTGACTTTTCCAACTCTATCTCCCAGTTTCGTAGTTATCATCCAATTCAAACCTCAAACCACTGAAAAATTTATGTTCGTTGCTGATACATTGAAGAGTGTGAGCAAAAAACTTAATTCTCTGTGTAGAAATGTATTCAGATATTGATATTATCGTAGATCAGGTAGAAGTATTGCGACAGATCCTCTCACAATTTCTAAGTTGATAATAGCATTCTAATGGATTTAACAGAATTAGAATTTAGTTTCATCATAAGAAAAATTATTCAATAAATGAGATACGAATTGAGAAGTTTGAGGGGTTGAAGCAAAATTGAGCTGAGAACAAAATCTGAGAAAAGCTATAGAAGAAAAGTAGGAGAAGCTACGAGAGAGAACTAAGGAAAAGTAAATTTTCCATAGAATAAAAAGTATTGTGAGAGAACAAGATAGAATACCACTAAGTCAAACAAACAATACCAAGTGAATCATTTCATCCCACGTCTTTCGAATACTCTATGGTCGATTGAAATAAGAAAGTGAAATAACAAACCTTTGATAGAAAGAAAGATGATTGAGGGATGAGAGTTGAGAAATCTATAAATAGAATTCTATAGTGCTTGAAATAAAAGACAGTTTTGCTAACGGATAATGATAATAATGAAAACACAACCAACATTTCAAAAACATTCTGTCATGTACAGTTGAAATTCGTCACTAACTGTAGGCCTACTTAACTTATCTAGATCGTAAAATTCAAATACACACAGTGAAAATACGTAAGTCATTTATCAGGACTTAGCTCCTCCACATCTGTACTATAGAAAATGCGACCCAGCACCTTCAACCTTAGAACGTTTTCACAATAATACTTATGTATAGGCTACCTTCCTTTCAGTCATGATTAAATACCCAAAAGTGCTGTAATATGAATAGCACCACGACTCAAAAGCTGCAGCTACAGAACGGATCTTTGAGGAATCATGAAGATCAGACTTTGTGAAGGCAACTGTCTGCAAAAAAAGGTGATACAGAACGTTCAAAGCCAAAATTATTTTTGACATCAAACGCTGTATTCAGGATATTACACTGAAGCGTTCTTTTATTCAGGGAATTTCTGATTCGTGAACAAGATTTGGTCGTTTGATATCGTCTGGAACGTTGTAAAGATAACTGAATTCGTTCACATACAACTGAGAACATTTTCATTTGTCAGCATTACTTCCATTAGGCCATCATAATTTCATAAAAACTGAAACAACAAAAAACAACTCATGATGCTCGTTCGCCGGAGAGCTTGATCTCGAAGATTCGTTAACAAACTTTCCGAGAATTATAACTTTGCTCCAGAGAAATATAACTCTGGTAAAGTACAAAAGCACGTTTCTGCTACATGTGCTACTGACAATCCTGTAATTACAGCTTGAAAAATCGGTCTCGACAGTTTGTTAGAAACTCTTGAGCTCTCTTCTAGAATGAAAAGTATTGTGAGTTTCAGGGTGGTAATATTTTTTCAGTGGAACGGTGATGAGCGAATTGCCCTGTCAATTTTCACTTTCAATGGTGGAGTTTTATTTTGGGAAATCAAGAGTTTCTAAATTGACGTTTCAGCAAGAGAGATTATTGAAGAAGAATAAAAATTCTCAAAAATTCCAAATTTTCTTAAATAACCAATTATTATTCGTTTCAAGTGGTAATTGAGTGAGATATTTCTAATAAATTTATTAATTTAAGCCATCTAAATTCAAAATCTATAGTTTTCATGTTTTTTTTGAAGTAAAATTTTATAAAAATTGCAAACGTGGAATTCTAACCTTATCTTGGACTCAGTCACCTATGAATTTGGAAGAAAAATAGCACAAGGACTATATTATCTTCCAATGTTATTACATTAGTGTCATTTGCATTGTAAATAAATGAGTAAAAAATGAATCAATAAAAGAGAAATTTAATATAAAAACCATCAATTTTCATATTATATATTGACAATCACTGATCATTTTTCGGTTGAGGACTATTCATGAGGCTCGTGATCGATGAGGCTCTTAATTAATGCTCCTAATGAATGCAATGAATTTTAAAATATTTCTGTAAATGAGTACGTAGAATCAAGTGGATAATGGAAAAAGGATGGTAGATACAGGACAGCAATCATTTCAAGTTCAATTTTCAAGCAGTTATCTCGTAAAAGCTGGAAGAATAGTCTGTTATTTCCACAAATATGATGGGAGTGAACATTTCTGAAGTGCAGTGTGAAAAGTATTCCCTCCAGCAGTGCTATCAAAAGTTGGACCAGAACATCAATATTTCATACTCTAGTTGATGTTGTGGGACGTGGAGGAACTTATGATGATGTATGGCACTCGGAAATAGCTGTTCATATCTCGATGGAGACAATCTTCAGTTGCCGAATCTTTTACTTGCAATACACGTCTGTATGTCAATGAGAAAAAGCAATCGCATAGGTTATGAGCAGCGACGAGAATAGCTCGACAGAGGGAAAGTAACAGAGAATGTTGTAATACTCCGTGCACTGTGTATGCATACAACATATGGCTGTGGGTAGGGTCGAGTATTCTGGTGAAAAGGTGGATGTGGCATAGAAGAAGAAAACAGTGCGAATGAAGAATTCGAAGAGAGAAGTTTAGAGAGTCAAAAGTAAGAAGGTGACACGAAGGCTTTGCTTGGGTGAATTTTTGTCTGAGTAGGTTGAGGGTGCGCCTAAAGAAGGACAAGAGAAAGAAAATACTCTGAAATTCTCCTCTCACGTGATCTCTCACATTTTGCCTCATAATCCGAAAAGGAGGCAGAAAATACTCCGGTAACCCCTCTCCTCCCAGACTTCTCTCTCTTTCTCTTATTATGAATACAAAATTTTGTTTGCTTCGCTTCCCTTCCGTTTTCGATGTTGACGTTATTTTCTTTTACATCTGCTCCCTGCATAAAATAGTTCGCGCAACCAGAAAAGTGACTTACCCACATGTTTCTCTGCTTTCTCTACACTCAAGGCGAAGGAACTAGGAGAATGCAAATTATCCTTCGATGGGGAATGCGAAGAGTTTCATTGGATCAGCGTCAATAATCTTCAAAACCAAAGTTGCTATTGCACTGGCAAATGGGTTTATCCTTCTTCACTCTTTTTAGAGTTGCAGAAAATAAGGCTGAATCGATAGTTGGAGGGAGTTTATTTGTGACTTTGAGAGACAAATTCATACAAATACTCAGCTTATTCTTTGAATACAATCCAGAGGCACTATAAACTTTCGACAGTAGCTCAGTGAAAAATAAAGAGCTTGGATGACTACAATGGTTACGATGACTATGATGACTACGATGATGGCTGATAATGACAATACCTGGGAAGTTTCTGAGGCTAAGATAATGGTAACTTCAAAAGTGTTGGTTTTCTTATAGCCTAATAGTTTTAAGTTCATTCGTTCAGTGTTATTAATCACATAGAAATATAGAAGTGTTATTTTTGCAGAAAATACTGATATCCGTAGGCTCTATTGTGTTAATATCTACCTTATATATTTATAAATAGGCTCTTTAGACTAAGCTCTGTCAGTAAACACTTCTCACAATTTAAATATTTGAAATAAATGTAATAGTTGAAGTCGTAAACGAATTAATAATTATAGGACCAATAGTTATCAGAAATGAACATCAGGGAATATACCATCAACAGAGAGTTGCCCATTTGATAAAATTCCTATCTTTGACACCTCTGTCTACAACTGTACATTTATTCAATCTGTGCATTTACTTCACTCACTCTGTTAAATCGGAGCGACAACTTTATTGACATTATTTTAGTGACGACAACCTTCATTGACTAAAATACTCATAAAAATCAGAATCTGTTGATTCTGACTGTATACACATTCAACATCAGATTTTTAAACCGTCCTAAATCTTAAAAAAATAGTACTCTCCAAAAGTTAATTCTATTGTTGATTTTCATCTCAACTTCTCAGTAAATTATAGCTTTCATTCGATGATATAGACTGATTTGGCTAAATTAATGGAAGGGATCTTGGTTCTATATTAATTTCTCATTACGCCATTCTATCGCGTTTCAATTCTCATTCATCTAAGTGTTAAACCAACGGTGGCCACAAACGACAGGATAACTGTATCGAGCATGTGTGAATGGACGTGTCTTCGGACGAAAAATACATTCATGCAAAAGGCTTAGAACGAAATATAGCTGTTTGATAGCACCTTCTAAAATAAATAATCAACCAATAACAGTTATAAAAAACTCAAAAATTAAAAACATAATGTAACTTTGAATAGAACACAGAAGAAAAAATAAATAATATCAAATTGAAGGTACAAAATTTTAACCTCAAAAATGTTGTTCAAATACTTCCGCTGATGACACAACATGTATAATTTATTATGACGAACACGTTTTGTATATTCTGTTCACATATATTCAACACACTTGTCCTGTAGTTAGTAGCCATTCAGAGAGTAAATAGTTTTGCTACTCTGGAAGTAAATAATTTTTGATTAATCCTGATCAATGCTTGAGAATTCACAGAGAGCGAAAGAGGGCGCTCTTTGGTTTATTCTAATCTTTATTCTGTGCCTAAGAAGATAATAGATAAGATAATTTTGAATAAAATTTAGAATTTAGAAATAGGCCGGCACATCTAGAAAATACCTGAGTCTATACCTAATTCATGCAGGTGAACGGGCTAGAGTCAAGAAAACTTCAATTAATCTTGCCATGCCTGATTTAATAGGTTTATACTATAGAATAACACTACAATTTGAAATAATAGAAAAATACAAACAGTTTCAATAAACATTGGCAGCTAAAATCGAACAACAGAAACAACAATATCATGTTAAATTTGTTGACATTCTTCATCTGATTCGGGGGCGCATTACTATCCCCGTTTAGATAGCAATACGTCACAAAACCAAACAAGATCAGTCACAAAATAACCAATTAATTTCAACATGAAATTACTCAAGAAAGAAAAGCCCGTTGAACCCAAGTTTCGTCGATAGTAACCCATATAACCCATTTCATAATAATTTTGAATCCCCACTTTTGATTGACATTCTCGAATGAACTTTGTTTCACTACACTGCACTTTCGTTGGTTTGTACGTTGCTTTATCGTCGGGGTTACAGTACCTTGTTTTTGGCGGTGAGCTTTTACCGGTTGAATTTGGCTTGACGGCGACGTCCTCTTACGTCCCTAGACCTGTCGTCTGAACGGGTGTCTTGAAGCGGTTTTACATAAAGTTGCGGAACCAAAGGGGTGGTAGTACAAGAAGTTGGTTTGGGGACACACATGAACCGCTGTAAATAAATGTATTACAGCATTAATTTCTAACTCTTCCTACAATTCATCAAAAGCTAAAACAGGAGTTATCTATTGATTACAATTAAATTCTTTCATTCTTTGAATCCTCATTTTATATAGATTTTTATCTTTAAACTACTGATTCTTTTTATCAGAATTAAAGGATCTTTCTTCACAAATAATTCAAATTGAAATGATGCTAACTTATATGATATTTTTCGTTTGGTTTGCGAAATCAAATATAATTTTTCATATAGTAGCTCGGCTAGTATTGTTGGAAACTTGTGCGCTAGCCAACATTTATTTTATTTATTATTTATGAACTATAGGACGCAATCCAAGTGTAAATAACGGGCATTCGCCCAAAACTGCTCAGAACCTTAATTAAAAATGAACATTCCAGAGTTTATGATTTGATTTACCTACAAATACAAGTCCAAAAACTAGTATCAACTGAAATTATGAATTTATCACCTAATAAAACAAGACACTTTATAACACAATAAAAGAAAAAAATATTGAAAATTTCACTTTAAGAAAAGATAATGTTTGCCTTATAAGATTCATCTTGTGGAATTTTTACCTTTAATTAAATAAAATTAGTAAACACATAGAAAATAATTTAAATTGTATTAAAATTTGAACATTCATTAATATTAATTTCCTGGAGAAGAAAAACTTTCTTCTTCATCTATTAAGATTTCTATCATAAAAAATTTACTAAATCATTCAAAAGCCTTAATGACATAAGAAAACAGAGTCTGAAAAATATAAATTAAAAAGTGTCATAAACTTAATATGAACAATTCTTAAAGGTTTCATTCCAATTTAAAGGCTATCTTCCTGACTTTTAGCAATACTCTACGATAATATATCTCCAGGAACAATAACTCAAATGTAACGTAACTGAAAACTTTCTATACTTCTGTAGAAAAAAATTATAAGTATCTTCCATCACTAATAAAATCAAAAGGATTATTCTCAATCAATATTATTAACTTGAAAAATAACAGGCTTTGTTGATAAAATCTTTTGATTGAAGTTTCACTTAATTAATTTCCCTAAATTATATTTTAACCTTAGTTTACGTACCTTAGCGGTTATTTGAAGAAACAATTATTCGTACATGATGAAGAAACACAATTAAACCTTTCAGGACATGGCACTACCAGAAAATTTAAACTTTAATAAAAATAAAACTAACTAATGATATAAACTTGTAAACTTGCCCAAAAAGGGCGAAACATAATGACTACATCTTTACTCTCGTAGTGCTCCTAGCAAAGTGTCCTCCGGAACGTAATCTGGTCTGTCGGCTGGGGAATCGCCCCACTACTGTATTTAGAAACAGGTCTCCTATTGGGCGAATGGAATCAATTTGACCAATCGTCGCGTGGCTTCTACAGCCTTTGGACCAAATAGTAACTGCAAAATCGGTAGTTTGTTATAATTTCAATGCTTGCTGTTTTCCAACTTATCGCATTTTATGTCGCGACAAGAAGGCTAAGTTTTAGAGATAATTCCATAATCTACATTCCTCGACGACTCGGAGCCACAATTTTTAAATATCTATCATGGGAAACTCGAAGTCATGGCCGTTCATAATAGAGAGAGAAAATAATTTATTTCGCTAACTCACTTACAATAATGGCTCTAGTCTATTGCGTATTAAATTTACTATTATAACTTGGGAAAAGGCCTGAATTAAAGAGAGTGCCCGGCACACTCCCCTTCCTTCCGGTGTGAAACACGCAAAAAGAAATCTAATCAGGATATGTTACCATAGAGGCATTCTGTATGATTTGGAGAGTCGAATTTCTGGATTGATAGTAGAATCCAATTTGAAGCGGGCCCTCTTCAAAAGAAATCTCTTTAATCATTCCGAAATTCAGCAAAATGTATAACTAATTGAGATTTGTGGCAAGAGTCTTTAAAACTGTGGCAAGAGTCAGGACAAAACAATATGGACGTGTCCACCTTTTAAGTAGGTACTAAAGACGGACCGAGTATAATAATCTTGAATACTTCAATCACTTTATTGAGTCCCTGGTTATTTTCTTGGCAAAATCTAACATGGGAAAACGTTTAAAAGACATCATAGTTTTAATTGGTTCTATGTTACTCTGCTGTTGTAAAATATGGAGTACGTTGATCATAATAGTAAAGGATGAAACTTTTTTACTCTGCAGAATGTATTGAAATCTAACTATCATTACTATAGAGTTGAGAGTGCAACATATTTTTAACAATATAAAGCAATTCAATAGGCAATACTATTCTACATCGACTACGATTCAAAGATAATAATGGTTGAAACTGCAACGCTAGCGAGTCATCGGAGAGCAATGACACACGCTTGATGTACATTCCGTAGCTATGAAAATTTCTATCCATTATTGTATTCCAGCAGGAAATCTCTATCACTGAATTGTATTAAAGTGAACTAAAACGGAATCAGTTGAACAGAATAAACCTATGATAAGATTATAATTATATTAATCACGGAAGGTAAACTAATAAAGAATAGGGATATCAACAAATAATATGAAATATAAAGCGAATAGAATATAAAATATGAGGCCTTAGACATTATTCTTATTATTTTATGAATGAGAATATATTCTATCTATATGTACTAACTCCTAACTATGTGAATGTATAATTCTTAACTATGAATGGATGAGTATTAAGCTATTGAAAATGGGTATAGTATAGAATATTATGATAAATCGTCTTATGCTAAATAACTTATGATTATTAGAGACATCACATACATACATTGCTACATAGGATATTATGACTGTTGATAACTTCAAAAATTGATCATCACCCGATTTGCCAAACAATCAATTATCTACTACCGTGGGAAAACTGTACAACCATTTCATTTACCGCGAGTATGCAGCCGTGCATGAAATAAAATTAAACCTAATTCACCTACCTAAATATATTTAATATTACGAAGTTAATAACATAATTTAATGACTAATCTAGTTGCGCAAGTTATTTACATTCCGGAATTTCTTCTATATACATTATATTGTCACGTAACAAAATCTTTGACTAATAAACCCTTCATGAACCCGTAATGAATCCTTCTAACAAATACGGTAAATATCTTTATCATAACTCTTTTTCTCTTTTCTCCTTCTCATTCATTAGGAATCATCTCGTTGAGTGTATAGAGACAAGGCTATAGAGTGGCGCCATACTCACAAAAACTTATCCAATTATAACTCACGACAAAAAATCTTGTCTTCAATAGACTGATCTGTTCCCTATTTATTTCTGATCTGTTTCGGATATTTTCCAACATGACTCAAGCGTGATTTTGCATTCTAATATTCCAGTAAGAAACCTCTACCACAGAACGCTAGTCAAAACAAAACAATGATCGAGTGCCAGGCTATTATTTATCGCAAACTCAAAGTACGTGACATTTTCTCTAAACAATGGAAGAATAATTCTCAAGGCATGATTCAATAATATGAGAATTCAACTGGAACAACTATCTTAGCATTGGACTGCTACTGCTTGACTTCTGATCATCAACATTATTGAATTTACCAACACATTAACACATTAATAGACTACTATTACACTATTACTGATTCCCAAGTTCACTGACATTTCTAACCTTACTGGAGCCTCACATAATTATTCCTCAACTGTAAACTTCATATTTAACTAGTTTCAATTACTCTACTAGATCTCAAAATATCCCAACTTAATAAGTTTATAATAATATTCACATGGAAAACTTGATTGCAATTTTACTATTCATCATTTTAAAAAATTTATCCTTTCATTAAAGATTTTCCTATTTTTTTTATTTATTAATTCTTTTTGACTACTTATCTCTAAAGGGTCCTACTACTGTTAATTACCTCAATTTAATTTTCCCAACAAAAATCCTATTTCCTTTTTGACACGAATTTTCCTACATATTTCTACTTTCATATCCCCAATTAACTTTTTAATCAACCTTTCAACTCTCAACTACAGAATAATTTAAACTCATGCTTAACTCAAGAGATTTTCCCTTTTCATTTCAAATTCAACTAGAAGAATTTCACTGTTAATTTTATTTTAATTTAACCCGTTCAGTAGTGTTCCAATATTTCTTTCTACTTTCACTGATAACCATTTTAACATTACCTAGGTACTCGAAAAAGTTTCTCTGTTATTTTATTTGTATACCTTAACTAATCACCTTAAATATTCGTTGTCTAAAACCTTCAATTTCCGTTACCATATACCAAATTACTAAGCAACTTTAAACTCAATAATACCCCTTTTTTTTTACTAATTATCACTTGTGTTTTTTGCGGCTGCCTTTCCTACCAAACATTAACGAACCTTTTGACTGGGCTTCCCTAAACTGCATTACGCTGATTGTTTTCCTTACAATCACTACGAATCACTACGAAGACTCACTAAATATTCTAGATTTCGGTTTACGTTATTCTACTGACGAGCCCCATAACTCTCGAATGAACCAGACCGTTTACTAGATACAAAAAAAATCTTAGCTCACACCATCTTCGGTGCCTTTCGCTAAAATTATACAATTCCACCGTACAAATTTGCAAGGTTAGTCACAGCTAGATTCCTTGATTTGTTACATGGACAACTTTCGGGCAGTGCTCCGTTCTCTCTGGACACGGACCTACACTCGCGCCGATTACCTAAATTCAACAACAACACACACAGGCAGGACATCCCCTTGTCCTCCTCTAAATCTTGAGTCTCAACTAAACAAACAAAAAAATTCCCCACAGCCTACAGGAAACGTCATCAACACAACGGATCTTTACCCTATCACTACGCATGCCTACCGCAAAAATCACACCAAAAAAAAATATCTCCAATAATAAAACTGATTCACCTTTTCGAGAATAAACATTACTGATAAAGGGACTTAACAACCTCATCTGAATCAACTTATTTTCATACAAATTCCCAAGGATTTGATTATCGTTTCAACTTTAATCTACAATACCCAATTATTTAGTTTAAACATCTCAAGGCCAAAACTACTCATCAACTTTTCAAAACTACATATCAACAATAACTAATAAAACAGTTCCTATTTATTCTCTGATTACCTTCGATCTACCTAAACTTATCAAAAAAAATTTCCTATTTTCCTCAAACATTCTCCCATAATAATTTCCGCATTTTCCTAATTTACTTGGGTTGACCTTTAAAATCTCAATATTCACATTCACTACTACTATAATGATATTCAACTACCAGACGTGAGACCAGAATACGTACGTTGACATTACAATAATTTCTATCACCATTCACGGAATTACAGAATGCAAAAAATTTATTCAGCTCTTAGAATCAGTTGTTTTTCACCTATGCTAGTTTCTTCTACTAATTTTTATTCTACCGTTAAACCTATTTGTCAATAATCAATTTCAATTTGAAGTTTCAGAATACTTTCAACTTAAGCATCAATGATACCTAACTTTATCTTTAAGCACTTCAAAAGATTCTCATTTTAATGGATTTAACATAACTGAATAACTTTCCTGTTTCATCTACAATTATTTAAACTTCAGAAAAATTGGAGTAGCAACTATAAATTATTCATTCAACTCCAAACCCAAAATATTGACAGTTAACACGTTCACAGAATGAATTATTAAGTATAGACTCAGAAAAATTGATCTAGTATTATTAGAGTAAGTTATGAAAAATTTAATTTTTTAGAAAATTTGAATTCCAGAGATTTAAATATCTCTAGACAGCAGAGTGGCGCAGTTGTGTGCCTAAGAAGATAATAGATAAGATAATTTTGAATAAAATTTAGAATTTAGAAATAGGCCGGCACATCTAGAAAATACCTGAGTCTATACCTAATTCATGCAGGTGAACGGGCTAGAGTCAAGAAAACTTCAATTAATCTTGCCATGCCTGATTTAATAGGTTTATACTATAGAATAACACTACAATTTGAAATAATAGAAAAATACAAACAGTTTCAATAAACATTGGCAGCTAAAATCGAACAACAGAAACAACAATATCATGTTACTTTGTTGACATTCTTCATCTGATTCGGGGGCGCATTACTATCCCCGTTTAGATAGCAATACGTCACAAAACCAAACAAGATCAGTCACAAAATAACCAATTAATTTCAACATGAAATTACTCAAGAAAGAAAAGCCCGTTGAACCCAAGTTTCGTCGATAGTAACCCATATAACCCATTTCATAATAATTTGAATCCCCACTTTTGATTGACATTCTCGAATGAACCTTTGTTTCACTACACTGCACTTTCGTTGGTTTGTACGTTGCTTTATCGTCGGGGTTACAGTACCTTGTTTTTGGCGGTGAGCTTTTACCGGTTGAATTTGGCTTGACGGCGACGTCCTCTTACGTCCCTAGACCTGTCGTCTGAACGGGTGTCTTGAAGCGGTTTTACATAAAGTTGCGGAACCAAAGGGGTGGTAGTACAAGAAGTTGGTTTGGGGACACACATGAACCGCTGTAAATAAATGTATTACAGCATTAATTTCTAACTCTTCCTACAATTCATCAAAAGCTAAAACAGGAGTTATCTATTGATTACAATTAAATTCTTTCATTCTTTGAATCCTCATTTTATATAGATTTTTATCTTTAAACTACTGATTCTTTTTATCAGAATTAAAGGATCTTTCTTCACAAATAATTCAAATTGAAATGATGCTAACTTATATGATATTTTTCGTTTGGTTTGCGAAATCAAATATAATTTTTCATATAGTAGCTCGGCTAGTATTGTTGGAAACTTGTGCGCTAGCCAACATTTATTTTATTTATTATTTATGAACTATAGGACGCAATCCAAGTGTAAATAACGGGCATTCGCCCAAAACTGCTCAGAACCTTAATTAAAAATGAACATTCCAGAGTTATGATTTGATTTACCTACAAATACAAGTCCAAAAACTAGTATCAACTGAAATTATGAATTTATCACCTAATAAAACAAGACACTTTATAACACAATAAAAGAAAAAAATATTGAAAATTTCACTTTAAGAAAAGATAATGTTTGCCTTATAAGATTCATCTTGTGGAATTTTTACCTTTAATTAAATAAAATTAGTAAACACATAGAAAATAATTTAAATTGTATTAAAATTTGAACATTCATTAATATTAATTTCCTGGAGAAGAAAAACTTTTTTCTTCATCTATTAAGATTTCTATCATAAAAAATTTACTAAATCATTCAAAAGCCTTAATGACATAAGAAAACAGAGTCTGAAAAATATAAATTAAAAATGTCATAAACTCAATATGAACAATTCTTAAAGGTTTCATTCAATTTAAAGGCTATCTTCCTGACTTTCAGCAATACTCTACGATAATATATCTCCAGGAACAATAACTCAAATGTAACGTAACTGAAAACTTTCTATACTTCTGTAGAAAAAAATTATAAGTATCTTCCATCACTAATAAAATCAAAAGGATTATTCTCAATCAATATTATTAACTTGAAAAATAACAGGCTTTGTTGATAAAATCTTTTGATTGAAGTTTCACTTAATTAATTTCCCTAAATTATATTTTAACCTTAGTTTACGTACCTTAGCGGTTATTTGAAGAAACAATTATTCGTACATGATGAAGAAACACAATTAAACCTTTCAGGACATGGCACTACCAGAAATTTAAACTTTAATAAAAATAAAACTAACTAATGATATAAACTTGTAAACTTGCCCAAAAAGGGCGAAACATAATGACTACATCTTTACTCTCGTAGTGCTCCTAGCAAAGTGTCCTCCGGAACGTAATCTGGTCTGTCGGCTGGGGAATCGCCCCACTACTGTATTTAGAAACAGGTCTCCTATTGGGCGAATGGAATCAATTTGACCAATCGTCGCGTGGCTTCTACAGCCTTTGGACCAAATAGTAACTGCAAAATCGGTAGTTTGTTATAATTTCAATGCTTGCTGTTTTCCAACTTATCGCATTTTATGTCGCGACAAGAAGGCTAAGTTTTAGAGATAATTCCATAATCTACATTCCTCGACGACTCGGAGCCACAATTTTTAAATATCTATCATGGGAAACTCGAAGTCATGGCCGTTCATAATAGAGAGAGAAAATAATTTATTTCGCTAACTCACTTACAATAATGGCTCTAGTCTATTGCGTATTAAATTTACTATTATAACTTGGGAAAAGGCCTGAATTAAAGAGAGTGCCCGGCACAATTCCTTAATCGTTCTTGCTTTCCCCCTTTTTCAGGCTCTGTTTATTATCAACTAGCTGGCCCGGCGAACTTCGTACCGCCAAATATGCATCTCATGACAAACTTTAGCTGGGTGCACACCTGAGGAGGCGCATCTATTTATTTGAATAGATAATTTTCCATTTGCAAAATAAATAATTTACTAAAAATCAGTTAATTCTAAACACCGAAGATATTTATTATTATTATTCAAAACAAAGCAATGTCTTCAACCTGAGGCCGCACTGCTGGATGGTTACACACAGAACAGTCATTTTGTTTTCAGTCGGGGCGTTGAGAATAAAACACATGGGTGGTTATGGAGCAGTACACACTCTTGTCTACTATGTACCAGCAGCTGTTGGATGATGTAATGATTATAACAGCTGATCTTTATTTCTGTGTGTGGCAAGCCAATACCTTCTATTACTTCTAGTAATAGTAGGTTTTGGGCCAGCTCACAAATCTTCTCCCATAAGGATTACATGTAAACTTTGAAAGACCGTAGGAAAGAGTCCTGAAGTCGGATTATAAATTCTATAGGCCATAAACCTGGTCCTGAACATAACGAACTCAACTAAAGAAAAATCATCGATGTACACATAAAAAATTTATTGAATGTCAAAATTTGAGGCTCGATTTTTATTTATATAGATTATGAATGGTTGATGGATTTTACTAGCAAATTCATTTCATCGATTCCCATTTGCTTTATAATTTATTCCTTCCATTCAAGGAATTCAGCACCGTATTTTCAACTCCATACTCCTCTAATGCTATCAAATCTATTCTGAGAACTTATTACTTTAAGAAGAAAATATTTTTCAAAGGATTTCGATGAAAATTTATGCTTCCAACTTATAAAGCATAGTCTTCAGAGTAATTGTGTGGAATTCAGCGATTCATACTGATGGCCAGAGGCAGTGTATAAGGATCTCATCCCCCAAGGAATATTCAGGTTTTTCTAACAAGCAAAGAGCTCCTGAATATTAATAAAATTCAAGACCGCCCTCTTCCCGGCCGGGTCATGGGTTGCTTGGTAGAAATGAGTCCAGATTTGCTTAGTGGCAACAGAGTGAGGGGAACGTGGTTCTGAATCTCATTTGGCTGGTTGGATCGTGTGAGAAAATTAGCTACAGAGCGAGTGCAGAGATTATTTTTGTCTAATTTTATTTTTTCTCTTGGAGCACTTTTTCAACTGAGGTCTTATCATGAATCGTTAAGCCTTCTCCCAAATGAGAGCTAAGCGACAAAAAAGTTGTACGTAGGATCCTACATCAGTTAACTCAGTGTTACAGATGACTAATTTGTTGCATTTTTTTATGAAATGAAACCTTCTCAGAAAGAATTTAATTGTGAATTAATGGAGAGTAAAAATGTTTTATATGAATAGAATGCTCCTACTGTATAGTGCAATATCTTATGATGGAAAGATTCATCAGTAGGAATTTAATTTCTCGAAAAGTATATAGTTCTCGGAGACTACCAACTCAGTGCGATAAATTGGTATAAATTTCTAAATCCATTAACAAAAATACATGGTGGCTCTGTTAATATTGAAAAATTCCGTTGAAAGTTTCATTTTCATAATATTTTAAACTGATTTATTTTTATATTCAATCATATTAATTAATAAGTATGATGTAATAAGTAAAGAGTAGCCAACATTGAGTATAATTCTTCTATTTTGAATGATACTCAAATGAGTATTTTGCTCATGAGTGTGAAAAGGAAAGTGCCTTGTTGAATAATTGATGGTATATAAATTATCTTACCGATATAGAATTTCTGTAAATAACAATTAGTAATGGTAAATTGATAATTCTACCCAATGTTATAACATTCATTCATGAAATAAATAAAATATTACG
The DNA here is from genome assembly GCF_014356525.2 of Nilaparvata lugens. NCBI lineage: Eukaryota > Metazoa > Arthropoda > Insecta > Hemiptera > Delphacidae > Nilaparvata > Nilaparvata lugens. The sequence continues at coordinate 13,435,953 of NC_052505.1, read as the reverse complement.
AATAAATCAGTCTCTATTCACACTAAACATTTCCGAGAATAGATAGATATGATTATGATGTATATGGATAGCAAACTGGAGTGATAGAAATAGGGATGCGACCTCTCTTCCATAACACTATCCAGATGATAGTATTCTTTCTCCTAATACCAGAATAAATGCCTATGAAACAATACTAGATTAGAGTTAGAAAAACAATAATATAATCATTCTGCGAGCTGTAAATGTAGTTCCTGCTGAAGAAACTAGTTTTATATTCCATGTTTCGTCCATTAACTTTGTCTGATTAAGTTTATTTCCCTAGGATGTTCAATGAATTATTCATTATCCAGCTTTACTCTCTAAATTCAGCCGATAATGAACGAGGATACTACATTTCAAAACAATAGTACCTTTAAGAAGAGAGAATATTTTAATAGCTATAAGTTTTAGAAGGAGTCTTTGGGGGAATCAATTTGAATTTCAAGTACCTGCACTTCCCTACAACGCTGTCGGGAAAAGTTTGAACTACTTTATCGAGCAAGATGCTGGTACCTTTATTATATAGCTCTATATAATATATGTGTACATTTTATAATATATAGTGAATCGGCTCCCGCTAGACCTTCTCAACTCAATGCCTCCCAGTTGTGTTGGAACATGATAACTTACTTCTTGGCTTTTTTAAACGTAGCTCAGCTGCAGACTAGGAGATATTGTCATGTAATACTTCCCAATGAATGAGCAATATATAGTCTCTCCAATGATACTGTCCCATAATTGAGACAGCAGTACTTTTTTAATATAATAATGGATTTCGGTAATAAAATGGTAAATAGTTGCAAGGAGGAGAGCTGGCATAAGCTCTTAAGCTAATTAAGAAGAATTACCTGCTTATAGGGTATTATATTATAGGGCGTTTGTCTTTTTTTCTTTAGGGCTACATTATATAGCCGGAACATGTCATGACTAAATAATTTCAAAAAGGGTACTCAGGTTTAAATTTTTATTCATATAGGAAGTTTGTATTTAAAATTTTACTGCTCATTCAAGAGTCGACTATTTCCGATAACGGCCGACTAGTGTCTATTTATTATTGATGTGATGGGCGGGTGAAAGTGTATGAACGGCACAGTTATGAGAACTCCAAGCATCACTTCAGGAAAAAGAACTTCTTGGACTATCAACTTGAACATACAGTGAAATTTCGAACATAAACGCCCTATATCATGGTATATCCTCTTATGCTATCCTTTCTTCATGATAGTAGCTTCTGTAATATACGAGTGAGTATAATAATGCTCCGTAGTTTTTCGTATATTGCTACTCTAGTAGCCTACATAGTTCTCCTACATCTTTCAGATATTACGGAAAAACAGTATGCTCATTGTGAAGCCGATAGACTTGCTAGAATGATTAGACATTCTGGGTATCATTTTCAAGTTTGTTCTTTTCTTTTCAATGACAAAACCATTACAATGTTGTTAAGAAGAGGAAAAAATGATGCTCACATACTCACTAGATATCACAGTATTAATAATCTTGAGTATAATGGATCTATTTTTACATTAAAAATATCTTTTCATTTCTTATAGACCCTGTAATAGGCCTATTTTTCATTTTCAATAATCTTTAATCAATCAGATAAGTTGTGAAATCTCACATAGGCTAAGAGAAAGCTGAGCGATCAATACTTTCTTCGGATGGGCCATCATTTCCAAACTCACTCACTACCGTAGTAGTACTCACTCACTCATTCTTCTACTGATAGTTCTGGAATCACCAATCACTTAAACTGTAGTTTCATTCATCTTTGATCATCATCCTTTCCATTACTCACAATTATCCTCAGACTCTTATTATGCTCTCCACATAGACTTCATATCGTGAGTTCGTGATCAAAATAATTCCTGAATCAGACTATTGATGATAATGATGAGAGGAAAAAGCAGAGCGATAATTTTGTGAATAATAAACTTAATTATAACAGTGATTTCAATCAACTTCCTCAAATGATGACTTGTGAACAGAAAAAATATTTCAAAAAAATTAATAATGATGCAACTAAATTAATAATAAATATAAAAAAAGTATAAAATATCAAATACTTGAACCAATATTTAATTAATAATATACTCAAATGGAAATAATATAGCTGAAGAAATAACATATTTGAAAATGAATTGACCTCTCAAAAATTCCAATCAAGAAAATTACTGATAACATATATTTTGCTTCCACTCTTTCAAGAATGAAAAATTCAAAAGACTTTTGTATCTCACATTTTTGAAGAATGATAATCTCCTATTCAAAAGAATTTCAATGAGAATAACACTGATGTGACCAAAAATGTAAAGAAGACTGTAATTTTTTGGATTATCATCCTTCTCTTCTGCATGTTTCTTAAATCGATCACCGCTCCCTACGAAACTTACCTATCATGATTGAAATGAGCCCATAATAAGATTTCAACTTATTTTTATTTTGTAGAGGTAACCAAGAAATAATTATTCCAACTAGAATAACATGTCCATCAAATGTAATTCCAACATCATTCCAACAAATCTAATCATTTCATCGATTACGGCTCCCTATGAATCTTTCCTATCAAGATAGAAATGAGTATTTATAAGGATTTTATCTGATTCTCATTCTGTGGAGGTAATCAATAAATTATTTTAACAAGAATAACATATCCATTACTAGCACATTCTAACAAATCTAATCATTTCGACAACTAATACTAAATTAAACTCTCCAGTGTCGACGTTCTGTTTTCACAGTCGTATCCGATCCTGAAAGCATACAATCAACAATTGAAGAGCTAGAAAATAGCAGTCACGGACAAGACGGATTCTGGCGTGAATGATGAAGGAAAGGATCAGGATCAGTGGTGTGAATGGTAGTTGGCGATAATAGCCGAGATAAACTGTGCCCAGAACAATTGAGACGCGAACAATGAGAGTCTTGGGAAGGTGTGACGAGTTCCTGCCTAACTCCCCCAACCCCACCCAACAATGCACCACTACCGTTCCATAAAACAAAAGCGCCAATTCGAGTTTGGAATTGAATCCGAGAGAAGCGATTGAATTCTCTCAATGGTCCATAGAGGAATTTCTGATTATTTATTGTCTGAAAATCTCCTAAGGAAACCCTTATTCGCGGTTGGAAGTGTGAGCGTGCTACTCCTCCTCACATGACACTCATCCACCCTACTTATAGAAGTCCGTTTCAGCAACCAACTTCTTCAGCCTCCATACTATGTAACAAATTTTTTTATTGAATTGAAGTGTTAGTTTTACGGAGTGAAATCAAAATAGATAGTTGGTCGTGGATGGATTTTATGTTGGTCGCGGTGTGACTCGGAAATCATTGAGCTGGAATTTACAGATCAATCTGTATCACTTTTGATTGTGGAGAAGTGATGTTCTTTAATCGGAGGGTGGAAGGTGGAAATTCTTATATTTTTTGGCGAAACAATAACCATATAACTTGGAAATAAAAATCCAAGACCTTTTTAAAATTGTTTACTCACAACATGTTTAGCCAATTTTAAAAATGGGTACTTGGATTGTTATTTTTATTTCTATTAAAGAGTAGCCCTAACGAAAAAAGACATCCATATAACTTACTATGTTCACTCTCCTTGCCCTAGCTACTATTAGTATGATTTATGAAACGTATTTGTACTGGACATCACCCTCATAACTACTCAGAAAGTGGAAGTATATGTAGTTATTACAATTATGATTAGTATTATCATTCTCCTTCATATAGTCTGACTACACTTTCTCAATGTAGGCTTTTCTCTCTCATTGCATTTCATTTTTCCTACATTTACCTTGAAAAGTGGCCTGGCCATTCCTGCACTGATTACAGAACGCAAAGAATCACTTTTCCGCTCTAGTGCGGAAAATTTTTTTTCTGCACTCCAGATTTGCAACATGGCAACGTAAAATAGTTAGTAAGTTATATGGAGGATTAGTGCAGGAAAATCAAAATTAAGTTGGTAACAGTGACTGTGGTATAGTGTTGTTATAATAATATTAAGGACAGCGACAGCCACCACGTGAGTGCCGCCTTCATTCATTTACTACTACATTATTCAATTTTATTCATTAATAATAAAATTACACACACAAAAATTTGATGCATTTCAGGGAATTTTACCCATAATTACCCACTTTTCATATTCAATGGTAACTGTAGGGAAAATTTAATGTGAATTACGTGCGCAAAGTTCCTCTGCTGCACTCAAGAAACCATACTGCCCTCGCCTACGGCTCGGGCGTAAACGTTTCTTTCGGTGCAGCAAACTGTCACTTTGCGCACTAGTTGCATAAATAACTATTGTAGTATCTTCAGACTTCCGGTGGAAGGGGTGTATGAATTTATAACTATTTCCATTATTAATTCTTTATGTTTTCAAGAAGCACATCATTTGAATGATCGGGAGAAAAGAAAAGATAATTTGAGACATTTATCTCCCAACTTTAGATAACCTACTAGACCTAGGGCCTACTAGGACCAAAAAAAGGTTATGTCTTTTACGTAATTTGGATATTCTAAATAATTTCATTCGGTAATTCTGATCTTCAAGGAGATCTTCAATTGTTACTCTGAATTTTTAATGTGCAATAAATTTGTCATTGGAATAATAAGCACACTTATTCAACTGTTTTTTTCTTAAACTGAACTTTGAACTCTTAACTAATCTAAACTCCCTAGAACATCTCTTCAAATGTATTCCAACACTCTTCAGTTATTCCTCTTACATTTAGCAATCAGATATGTGTCATCTTCCAAGTAATTCTGCCTGTATCATAGCATATTGGGAGTGGAACATCTCACATGTGCTGTGTTCATTATTTCTATTTCTATCGATTAAGCAGAGGAAATTCAAGATCTACGTTCACAGTGTTGCTACCTTGTTGAGATCTTGGAAATCACATTTATTGGAAATGACTGTGGTATAAATAACCCATTGAGATTTATTTATTTAGCGTATGGCAGCATATATACACAACACATTTATAATCACAAAATTTGCAAAAAAACAAATAGAAATCGAGATATAGACAATAATGTCCAATTGAGATATAGACAAAAGATAACAGTTGCTATGAAGAATAAAAATATTGAACCAGGTTATGCCCAATTTTGTGAATTTGGCAGTGAGTTGACGATATAATAATATTATGTATTAAGATTTTTCTGATGAGCATTGAATGGGACATTGCTGTCTCATAATAATTTATTTCTCCTATTAGTATGTTATATTTTCCTGTTGAAAGGTAGAATGATGTAGGTCAGTGATGTAGTCATCTGATTACTATCACAATCGCAGCACCAGAATGATTGGCATGACACGTTTCTCATCAAACAATCATTCAAGCATCATTCTTCAAAGAATAGCATATAATATTGCTGATAGTTGATTGATACATCAAATCGACATTCGGACGTGATTTTATTGCCAATAGATGATGAAGATCAAACATCCAGCAAGACCCAAACCCACAGACCAGGAGAATATTGCATGATAAAATACAAACCGATAATACTAGTAGTCAGCTGGTTTTTATAATGGGAAATAGTTATTTGCACGGTATATAGAAGAAGATGATTTTTCATCTAAATACCGTGGTTATTTGTATATCTAGAGTGAGAAGTACTATTTTTTCTCTCTGAGGGGAAAGTTTGAATCCCGAGGCAAAGCCGAGGGCAACATCTTTCCTGAGGGAGAAAAAACATTTTTCACTCGTGATGTACACAACATTTCTCCTGCACCTACATTTTTATAAAAACTGCAAATAAAATAATTTTTAAAAAATTGGACCTTCTAACCTATTTCAAATATAAGTTTTTAAAAAAGAGATTCTTCCCATGTTATTAAAATGGAGTTACTTTCACGCTCTAGGGAGTTTTTCTGTTTTTTCCTCCCGAGAGCAAAAAAGTGACACTTTAGTACAATTATGTTTCAGGGAATAAAGTAGGCTCTTTAGACAGTAGGAAAAAGTATTAATAGTCCAGTCAAATGGTCGTTTTTCAGGAAACAGCCCCGAATGAATTTTTCTCGATGGTTCTATATGTATTTTGGGGCGCTGAATTCGAATCTGAAATTTGCTTACACGCCAGAGGGCGGCTTCACCCCCAAAACCCCCTAAAATTTCGAACTTTTTTTGTATTTTTCCATTTCATCTCGAAAACTTTGAGTTTTTGGAAAAAATCATTCTCTCGAAAACTTTGAGTTTTTGGAAAAAATCATTCTCTACAAAATTAAAGACAATGAAATTTTCAATAAATTGAGTGGTAGCGCAGGATTCTACCATTTTTGGTTCCGGAGCTACGAATTTTCAAAATAGGGGTATTTTTTAAAGAGTTTTCAAAATTATGCAAACCTACCAGTTCTACCCTATACAACTTGGATATTTTTCTGGTATGGATAAAAAATCACACATAACGTGGAAGAACAATTAGAAAATCAATTCAAAATCATGTAACATAACTGAAATTTGATTGAAATGAAAAAAATTTCCTCCTTGAGTGTATTTTAGCCCATATTTAAATACACAAAAAATGGCCAATTTCTAATTAAAAACTGTGTATCTTGGTAACCCGAAATGATAAAAAATGATAATTGGTCTTGAATTGAAGAACAGAGTCTTCTCTTTTATGTGAGGTAAATGAATTTTGTAAAAATATAATCGTGAGGTGAAATAAGTTTTTTCAAAAAATCAAGAAATTTGCGATATATGTCATGCAAGAGGATTTAAGGCAACGTAGCCTATATAGCATGTAATTTTCTTTCATTTGAGACCAATTTCAAGTTTCTATCATGTATCTTACTCGTTTTAGAGACTCTTGAATAACAGTGAAATCGCAGAAAAAATGGAAAAATAAAAATGATCATTTTTCAATTGGCTGCAACTTTCGAACGGTAGCCTATTGAAATCAGAAAAACGATTTATGGGAGCGTAAAGAGGAGAAAATTCTCTATAACCTTGACTGCCTTTTAAATTTTCTATCTGAAGTGTTCTACAAGATACGCAACTTTGAATATATGCGAAAAATTTGTGATACATTAATCATTTTCACAGTCTCGTATATTCAAATGTGCGTATCTTGTGAAACACTTCAGATAAAAAATCCAAAAAGTAGTCAAGGTTGTGGAGAAATTTCTCCTCTTTCCCCTTCCATAAATCGTAATATCATATATTCCCATGAATTCTATTATCTTCAACTTTGTAGAGAGTGATTTTTTTCCAAAAACTCGAAGTTTTTGAGATTAAATGGAAAAATTTAAAAAAGTCCGAAATTTTAGGGTTTTTTGTAGGTTTGGGGGTGAAGCCGCCCTCTAGCGTTTCAGTAAATTTCAGATTCGAATTCAGCGCCCCAAAATACATAAAGAACCATCGATACAAATTCTTTCGGGGCTGTTTGTTGGCCATTCGACCATTTGACTGGACTATAAACTACTTTATGTATTTTATCATGCAACAGGGCCTAGCAGTGCTAGCAGACTGAAGGATGCAACGTCTCAGTGCACTCGACTGAACTGGCTAGCTTTAATTATTAAAATATTATCGTATCAATACAAGATCAAGGATCTTGGAGCAATGTTGTGAATACTGTTGCTACTCAGTTCACCTTTAAATAATGCTCCTTGCGCGAAGTTTGGGCGAAAACGTCGTTCGCGAAAATAATTCGTTGCAATCGAACAATTCGTAAACGTGTCCATTCTATGAGTCAGATCATTTTATTCGTCAGGAGAAACTAGGTATAGTATCTGTTAACTGTAATCTGTTATCTGTAAGATATAAGGTTCCATAAATACGCTAAGATTATACAAGCCGGTCTATACATGATACTGACGGACGGTTGAGCTCTGTTTCATTTCAAATGATATTGTTTTCATGACTGTATTTATTCAATTTGGAGGATAAGGAATTTCATTTTCGATTTAATTAACTTGCTGCCGCAGTAGAACAGTTTAGAGTAAATTAAATACCGTCGCTTTATATCAACTACTACTTGTTCATATGGAAGCCCCAATCTCAACTTCAGAGTGTAACTTCACTTTGCAAGAGAAGTGACACAACTTCGAAATAATCTCTTTTTTACAGGACAGCCAAGAACGTTTTTTGGGCCAAAATTACTAGAATGATTGAGTTTTCAGTATCATTTAACTATTCTACTAACCATAGAGACACAACTGATCATAATATAATGGGAGAAATTTAAAAAAATATTCATTGCACTTACCTCATTCACATTAGTTGTGACGTTTTTCTTGTTTGAAACTAAAACTTCTTCTCATCCAATCGAGGAGAATGGATTAGGGTGGGATTTTACGTTTACGGAAGAATGGCTTGATAGAAGTAAAGCTGAACAAGACACGCAATTTGATCAATTCATGAAAATTATAAATGATTTTTGATAGGAAAATCGTTCTCTCTGATAATCTAGTCTCAAGATAATCCATTCTTCTATAGTTTAGTGAGGTCCACGTTATAATGGCAGTATTTGTAGTCCAGTCAATATAGACATAAAAAGGGGGTGTGCTTGCAATTTATATTGTAGTTCTGATTTTTCAATATATTATTTGGGTACCTACAAAAGAGAAGTCCAGAACCAATTTCTTCATACAAAATTTCCTTGTGCTAGATACAGAGTGGCCCAAGAACCTTGTATTTTCGGCTCATTTTCCAGTTTTCAGCTATTTATGTCAGAAAAATTCGCTCCTGCCTTTTTTCAAATTATAAAATTCTGAATAAAATGAGATCATTGAGAACTCTCTATAATCTAATGAGTACCAAGTTATGATTTTTCAAAAATTAGTGAAATTTGAAGAATATCTTCCGATTGTTACCATTTAGATGTATAATTCAAAATTCCTCTGTGCGTTTTTTGTGCTCTACAATCTGAGATCAGGTATAGCGCTCTATCTCATATAGATTTCCAGGTACAACTGACAACAATGCTTCTTGTATTGTGAAAACCCCCTAATATTCAAAATATCATACACTTATAACTTTTGACACAATGCTCAGATTTCATCGTACTACACTTCATTCTTCTTGGCTTGTTAAGGCGGTCCAAAATCATGCATCATAAGTCAAATTCGTTCGCAAAATGGAAAATTTATTGTTGAGTGTACTTCAAATTCATTAAAAATTGCCTATTCCTATATTCAAAGCTGCATGTCTTGTGAAATACTTCTGATAAAATTTCTAAATCTAGTGAGGATGTGAAAATTGTCCCCCTCTACCCACTTCAATAAATGATACTTTCTATTCCAATACAATTCGAAAGTTACAGAAGATTTTTAAAAATACGACTTCAGTTTTTTCATTTTTTTGAGATTTTACTGATGATCAAGAGTTTTCAAAACGAGTCTAATACATCATAAAAACTCACGATTCATTCCAAATTGTGGATAAATAAATCCTCTACGATCTCAGTTGCCTAAAATCCATCTTGAATCACTTTTCTCTATCATAGAACTGCCAAAACCGTTAACATGAGAAAAATATCTACAATTTCTGGATTTATTCAACAATCAAATCTCACTTCACGAACATATTTTTTATGAATCGTTCTCAGCAGATGAAAGAGAAAATTCTATTGTACATTTCAAGATAAAGTAATGATCTTTATAATCGAGTTACATAGCTTTGAATATAGAGATTGGCCATTTTTTGTGTATTGGAATATGGGCGTACACTCAACAATGAATTTTCCATTTTGCGAACGAATTATGATGCGTGATTTTGGACCGCCTTGACGAGCCAAGAAGAATGAAGTGTAGTACGATGAAATCTGAGCATTGTGTCAAAAGTTATAAGTATTTGAAATTTTGATCCTTGTCCTCAAGCGCGCCTCTCCACTAGGAAATACTGAAATGAAGTGCATCTAACGGGTGATTCTCATAGAACATGAGAACATAATCTCATGAACTTATGTCATTGTGAGAAATATCAATGTGAGGACTATGTAGCTGGTTATGATAGTTAATACTGAAAATTAGGGGGTTTTCACAATACAAGGAGCATTGCTGTCAGATTCTCAGCAAAATCATATATTTTTGACGGTTGACTCCTATATTTTCTGTTGTTACCTTGGCTGCAGTAAACTTGTAGATCTGGGATTTTTGCTATTCTCTAACTAGTACATCTAATTCCTGCACACGTGATTTAGAAGCTATAAGTCAGTCAGAAGTTGGTGGAAAAAAATCCCTTGGGGTTACGCCTAACCCCTGTTATCTTAAGTAGTTGATTCATTTGAGCTTCACCCAGAAATTTTGCTCATTTTCGAATATTATTGCTGTAGAAGATTCAAATTATAAATTCATAGTTAGAAATATGGTCAAATTCGATGATAATATTAGTAAAGAGTGTTAAAAACTATCATAAAAGCGCATTATTCATCTATATTCACAATAAGATTCTTCAGCAAGCTCTACACGTTGTAAACCTGGGTTTAGAATATAGTTATCTAGAATCTAGAATCGAGTTCTACATAGTTTTGGAGATTCTCCATCATTTCACCCATTTCACTTTAGTTTCTGCATGTTTTCTAGCAATATTATTTATCAATGCATATAATCCGAAAGCACTTCTTTTTTATCTTAGTTGACCTCCTTTTTTTCAAATTGGGACCCTTCGAAATTGATAGTTATAGTTCATTAACACGTTACCAACATATTTTTTCACAGATTGGATACAAATCATCACAATCAAATAGAAGATTATAGGTATTTTGAGCTACTGCAAAAAGTATCAAATTTGGTGGCCCATTAGGTTATTTGATATTATTTATATTCATAACATTCATGAAATTTGAAAAGTCACTTGAGAGACATCAAAAGATGATTCTTGAGAGGTTGATCATGAAAAAAGTGTAAAAAATAGATCTAGATTTAATTTATAGATATTTTAAAGTTGGGGTTATGCGTAACCCCATGTTGTCTTTAAGCGTTGCTTGTTTTGTGTTGTCTTTCTGGGTCTAGCGGAGAAAGGTAGAATTAAGTCAAGAGATCGAAAAATCTAGAAGTCGATATACTAATGTAAGCCACGCAAAAAAATGAACGAGCAGTCTCATTGGCCAATGCCCCGCATGTAAAGTTGTCAAGCTGCTTCCTTCCTATTGGTGGTAAACTATGAAGGTAAAATGGCGACTATTCAACCTATTGCCCAATCAGACTGCTCATTGATTTTGGAGACGTGGACTACTGATGCAGTCACTCCTATATCGAATTCATGTTATTGTCCTTACAAGTGTATCCGAAGATAAGAATGGAATATTATGGTTATTTATTTATTACAAGAATAAACCAAACTAAAAACGTTTAAACTCGATTTACAGGTTCAGCTGGAAGGTGAGGCTGAAAGTTTAGATAGATTTTTATCATGAAACATCATAATATAAAAGCAAGCGATCATCCCTCGCCCCCGTAGGTTGGGGGAGCTTTAGGTCGAACATCGTACCTACTCAAGAATGTTTTGAAAACCATAATTCACCCACATTATCCCTGCTTGTCGTAGGAGGCGACTAGAAGGGACCCCAAGGCAACTCCAGAAGTTGCCTTGCCTTCAAACCCACGGGATCTGCTCCATCAGGGCAGTTTCGGAGGGGCAAAAAGAAAAACCCAAAAGACCAGAGATGGGTGAAACTCTAGGTACAAATGTGGGTCAAGAGGCTGAGCCGAAGGTGGCCGGGTGCCAGGCGCCCTAGAAGCAGTTTGGCGTCCCCTCTCTCAGCGGAAGGACCTACAAAAATACCAGAAGTGGAACTCACGTAGGTCACGAGTTCTGGGTGGAGACCAAACCTCACCGCTGCTCAAAGAAGGGCGGCCATTTGGGCAAAACTTCTTCGGAGATGTGAGGCTTTTGACCTCAGTTTTAGAGGGGGAAAATCCCAAGAGACCAGAGATGGGTGAAACTCCAGGCACAAATGTGGATCAAGAGGCTGATTCAAGGGTGGCCGGGCGCCCTAAAGGCAACTTGACCACCCCTTCCTCGGCGAAAGTACCTTCAAAGAAGGCCAGGAGTGAAACTCACATAGGTCACAAGGACTTATCAGTCTAAAGAGACTGCCATGCATATCACACTGGATTGCGACAAGCAATCAGGTGATGAATGGGATGTTAGTATAGGGAAAACTCCTGATTCTTGTAAAGGACACAGGTATTGGTTCGCCTAACTAACATACTACTTGGGAACACAATAAGCTTCGGTTGACGTGTGGGGTTCTTCGAAGCTTTGAACCTTTGGATCATCGAATCCGTCCCTTCAAAAACAATAAACAATAAACAATAAGCTACAACCCTGCTCTTGTATCCTCCTCCAAACAATAATACACTAGCTTCTTTGTCTAACTTAGCCTCGTTCAGAGTAATTCAGCTTTAGAATTCGTCAGAGACTTGGCCATGGATAACTTTGAATTATTCAATGATTCTCAAAAATAAATACGACACTTCTTCAAAAAAGTGCGCTTTCACAATCGCCTAACTAAATAACAAACATTTAACAGTTCAAATATTATCAAAGATTTTTCAGCACATATTGTTCGAAATGAATTTCGTAATGAGTTGCATGTGTTTAGATGGTTCAATGAGTCTCGGAGGTACAATTATTATCATCATCAACATGGGATTGACCCTTAACTTGGCAGTGTATCGTATGAGATACACTTTTATTAGCTGTTTTTAAATCTCCCTGATTATTTTGAGCTTTCATTTGTTTCCTACCTCAACTGTAGCATATATACAGCATCGCAATACATGGAAGTGGCTGCTCGGGTTAGAAACCATATCAATAGGAGACTTTTTGAATTAGGCTACGCTGACAACATCGATTAGGTATGGAAGAAGTTTTCCAGTGATCAATTAAAGGAAGAAGAATGTTTTTGATGGTTTTTTACCATTTGAATGAACATTATTTCTATGGAACGTTCTTATTAAATGTGTAATGCATCACATTATTTTAAAATAATAGGAATACAGTTGATTGAAATTTGTTGAGGCTTTTAAAACTTTGTATCCCCTAGTAGGATATACACTGCCCGGTTCAAAGCAAACTAAGTCACCAGTCCAGTGCCTTGACAACAATGATTACATTTCTTATATGAATATTGTTACTTCGAGTTGGCAATGTTTATTTGGACTGAATTATCCTCCAATGTTTTTTCTTACCACTGGAGAGTCTGGGGATGGAATACCCCAAGAATAAAAGGAGTCTGGGGGTTCTCATCCCGGAAAAAAATTGAATTTGGAGCCTAAGAACGTATTTGAGCTCTTAAATATGCTTCAGCTGAGATTATTTATGTTAGCTAATTTACTATCTTTTATTCATTTCTTTAGGGAGGGATCCGTTTCTGGAAGGGGGATATATTCTTCTCATCCTCCCCTTGAACCGTCATCATGGAAACTTACTGGGAAGTTACTAGGGATCCGATTCTCAAAAATAAATACGACACTTCTTCAAAAAAGTACGCTTCCAAAATCGCCTAACTAAAAAACAAACCTTTAACAGTTTAAATATTATCAAAGATTTCCATTGTTCCAAATAAATTTAGCAATAAGTTGCATGTGTTTACATGGTTCAATGAGTCTCGGAGGTACAATAATTATTATTATTGTAATATTACATTTTTCTTCTCACATTGGAATCGAATCTTCAATTCGAGATCTATGGAACTTTATAGTAAATGTCAGAGTTATCAATAGACGGATAAACTTTTTGATGGAGAATTTATTATCGTAAATGTTTGTTGCATTGTTCCATAATGTCACCGAGGCAGGGTTAACAAATTACTGGATAAACAGTTTATTTAAATAGAATATGTATAAAAAATTTAAAATAACATTTTCAAAATAAAGTTTTATTGAGAACAGATGTAGAATGTGAATTCTAAACTTGTAAGTTATAATTTTTTGATGACGTGTCTGTAATGTTGGAGGCGTTGTCTTTCGTGACTGGCAACTTGTGTCTTTTTCCTGTTCGACCTTCTTCTGAAAAATGGCTTGCTACAAGTACTGTTGTCGTAGAGTTTTGCTCTAAATCATTTTCGTTTATTAATGTTGTAGATTGAGTTTTATATAAAATTTTATGCTGTTTTGGTCAGATTTAGTTGTTAATGTAGTAAAGCCAATAGCCACTGTGTTTCAACTGTAAACTAGATAAGTATTTTTAGTTCGTAATAATTCTGAAATCATTAGGCTTGTAAGTTATTGTTCTTTGTATATTTCTGTGTTTTGCAAAAATTTTCATCTGAAGATTATAAGTTAATTTGCTCTGAAAACTGGATTTCTCATTCATAGGCAATAGATCCATTCACAGTTTATCAAGAATCTATTTTATTGGAGCCGACAACTTTCCTTAGGTGATAGGTGTTAAATGCTAATCCAACCGTTTAAGGAAAAATTGATACCACGGTAAATGTTACCCCTGTGGTGGGACAGAATTACAAAATAAATATGTCCCAAATGGTACACTATGAAATCCCTGGTTATAAAAATTATTAGTAGGATAGATATCTTGATAGGTTGTGAATGGTTTGTTGCTGAGTGGGAAATCGGTTCAAGAGAGATCAAGTCCTAATGAATATATTATCTGTGCAGACTAGCAAAATGGCATACAATATGAAAAATATTAAAATTGATGATGAGTTAATAGCTACCTTAACACAACTGTTTGATAATTTTAAACAAGAGCAAAATGCTAGGTTTGATGAGCAAAATGCTAAGTTTAATGCTAGGTTTGATGATATGAAGCAAGAATTTGCTGAAAAATTGAGTGATAATCATGAAAACGAAAACAAATTGAAGCAGGATGATAGTAGTGTTAAGTTACAAGATCAACTCATTCAAGTTTCTGAAAATGTAGGCCTAGTTACTGTTGTTGAAAAAGTCAACCCTAGTGAGATAGTAGAATTGAATAAAGAAGTAGGTAGGGAGTTATCTTCACTGAAAGTCAACTATCATGAAAGTAATATTGCTACATGGAAGGTTAGGAAAACTATGAACAAAGTGAATGATTACATGAGACAGGTTTCTGTGGAGGTTAGGAATAATGTCAACAAAATGAATGTTGCTTTGAGTCAAGTTGATGAGTTCAACTTTCAACTGAAAATTGAAAAGGTGTATGCAATGCATTCTCAAGTGAACATGACGAACTTTTGTAGGCAAAACTGCTTGGTTGAAACTAATGAACCCATGAATAAAATCATGCTCTTGAAGAAAACAAAACGCAAAGTCACTATTGATGTGTTAGTATTCAAAGGTTGTTTTAAGTTGCTTACTTACAAGATGATGACAATAAATCACATGATGAAAGGGTATTCCCCAACACACAATGATTAGGAATCCTGTGTTATGCCGGGATTCAGAATAGCATAATCGCTACACAGTGTATGGTAAGAGTCCATAATTGTGTCTTTTTTCTTTCCTGTAGCCTATTTTCTTGGCCCTTAATCTTTTCAATTTTCGATTCTTTCCTGTCTTTGTGTAATATTCAGTAAATTTCTTCTATAAAGCATATCTTAACCAATCTTGTCCATAGTCATTTAAATTTGTATTTTTTCTGAAATAATTTTAGAAGTTGAAATAGTAGCTTATTTTCCTAATCTTTAAATTGTTGATAAAACTTAACTTTTCCAAAATCTATCCTTTGTAGTGTAAATAATTGTGTGCTTGTGACATATTTTTTCATCATGTATCACTTATGTGAAGTGTATCAATTTTGTGTGTGTTGTTTTAGGGAATTTATTTACCCAGTTTTCTTTTTCTCTTGTTTGTATTTTTTAGGGAACTTATTTACCCAGTATTTCATCTTGATCATCTTTGTATCATAATCTTGAAATGTTTATACTTATTATACAGTCTTTAAATTTTAAATTATTTTAAAAAATAATTGGTTTAATTTAAAACGTTGTGTTATATATCAATTGAAATGAGTTAAAGGCTAAAATTTTTCTAAAGTGTTTTGTAATTGATATTTTTTTTTAAATTTTAAAACTGTTTGTTCTATAAATTTTGATATGATTGATTATCGTTTGAAATGGATGCTGGAGTGTATGTAGAATTTTTAGTGGGGTTTGTTGATTAGAATTTTGCTGGTATGTGATTGTTTTTTTGAGATGGAAACCCATTATTGCCTAAAGAAGGAATAACAGAGGTTATGACTTAGAGAGGCAGTAATGAGATAATATTTTGTGTTGATTATTTATGTTGATTGCCATAGATGCAAAATGATGATTACTTATGAATATTGTTTGCCTTTGAAGCAAAATATTATTGATGTTTTGAATGGTTTCTTGTTTAATGATTGATAGTAAAGTTTTGTCATGAAATGTAGTTTGTGTTTAGAACATTGAAGAGTCGAAATAAACTATAGTATCCAACAAACGATGATTAATAATATTAAATAATTTGCTTTTTATACAATTTTTGAACAAAATTAAAACTAAATAATTTTGAAACCCTGAATGATAAATCATAAATGTGAAATGAACATGCTATAAATGAAATGTTATATTAAATAATAATGAAATGCAAATATATTATGAAATGATTGAATAGAAGACCAAATGTCTGAAATTATTGAAATATGTATTGAAATTAAATTTTGTTGTGTTGTTATGATGTTTGTTTTTTACAATTTTGATAATGATACAGGGTGTTATGAAATTCTATTTCTATTTTGAAGAATGGATTAAAATGTTGATATTTGAACAGTGAATAAATGAATTTTTTTAATTTATCATTGATATGTCCATATTTCACAATTTATGTATTGCTGACTGTATAATAAGATGTTAACAAATTTCCATTTCATAGATACTTAAAATAATTTTATGTGTATTAGATTGTATTGATAGCCTAATCAAGTTTTTCTTCTTAGTTTATAAGCATTTTAAGATAACAGGTACAGCACAGACATTAACATTGAAATAGTTATCATGTGAATCTCGAAATCAGTAACAAGTGAACGCCATGAAGAGTGTTAAGAACATTTGGGTGATTTTCAAACTAGTGTGACATAACTACGCCAATATCTACGCCTAAATCTACGCTGCGGCCTACACCAATAACTACGCTAATGTCAACACCAATAACTACGCCAAAATCTACGCCGATGCCTGTGCTGATGTCAACGCCAATATCTACGCCGATGCCTGCGCCGAAGCCAATATCTGCGCCAATGCTGATGCCAAAATCTGCGCCAATGCTGATGCCAAAATCTGCGCAAATGCTGATGCCAACAACAAAAATCAATGCCGATGCCTGCGCAAATGCCAATAGCTACGCCAATGCCAAAAATCTGCGCCAATGCTGATGCCAACAACAAAAATCAATGCCAATGCCTGCGCCAATGCCAATAGCTACGCCAATGCCAAAATCTGCGCCAATGCCAACAACAAAAATCAATGCCAATAGCTACGCCAATGCCAAAATCTGCGCCAATGCCAACAACAAAAATCAATGCCAATAGCTACACCAATGCCTGCGCCAATGCTTATGCCAACACCAAAATCAACGCCGATGCCTGTGCTGATATCAATGCCTGCGCCAATGCCAATAGCTACGTCAATGCCTGCGCCAATGCCAATATCAACGCCGATGCCAAAGCCGACACCAAAGCATACGCAAATAGCAATGCCAATGCTTATTGCTGACTCTGTATCTCAAACTTCAACACTACTGCATTACCTGGAGGTAATTGCCATCCATGTTCACATTCACAACTTTGAATTCAGAAGAACAGTCACAGTATCATGAAAGAATTGATTCAAAAAATCCTCTCCTAAATTATTCCTGTATGCAGAACTCTAAACCTTGAAAGCTGAAAATATCAAAAAACCAAACCTTACCTAAATTAATCCTCACCTAAATTAATCCTGTATGCAGCGTCTATCTCTTTTCCAAAAAACGAATTACATTGTCATTTCAAGCCTGAAATGTACATTGTATAATTACAAATATGATACAAAATTTATGTGACTCTGTATTGAATTTGGAATGCAGCCGTCTACTACAAACATGAAGCAATGCTAACTGAGATGTCACCTGTATCGAGTTTGGTATGCAGCAGTCGACTACAAGTATCAGCCCAACACTACGTGCATCCAGATCAGCCCAACACTACGTGCATCCAGATCAGCCCAACACTTAACGTCATCACATTGGAGTCACACTTAACTGAAAATCATACTGAGTGCCTTAACGGACTGTTTTCCAAAATGTGCATCAATAAAATCAACCGCGGCAATAGTGAAAGAAATGAACATTTTTTGATTTATTGAAATTTTATGTGAAAATTAAATGTAACAATTCATCAATTCATTTAAAAAATAATAATAATAATAAATTTTCCATTCAACATAAATAATTTTTTTATGCAATAAAAATTAAATTTTTCTATCTATTAAATTTATGTGCAATTTCAAAAAAACTATTCTTTACATATTAAACTTTCTGTTGAGATATTTTTCTTTAAATTATAAAGCTAAATCAAAAGTAATATTGATATTCTATATTTTGAAATATTGTTTGGAAACATATAACAAATGCTATTGATGAATTTTTATAATAATTTTCAATTATAGGGTGACATGTATTGTTTTTCTAGAAAAAATTGTTACTGTTCTCAAATTAAATTTCAACAATTTTCATTAGGGTCAATGTAAATTTTTTCTTTGAATTTTCAAACAGTAAAATTTTTTTATGTCAAGAGGGGGGTATTTGTAATATTACATTTTTCTTCTCACATTGGAATCGAATCTTCAATTCGAGATCTATGGAACTTTATAGTAAATGTCAGAGTTATCAATAGACGGATAAACTTTTTGATGGAGAATTTATTATCGTAAATGTTTGTTGCATTGTTCCATAATGTCACCGAGGCAGGGTTAACAAATTACTGGATAAACAGTTTATTTAAATAGAATATGTATAAAAAATTTAAAATAACATTTTCAAAATAAAGTTTTATTGAGAACAGATGTAGAATGTGAATTCTAAACTTGTAAGTTATAATTTTTTGATGACGTGTCTGTAATGTTGGAGGCGTTGTCTTTCGTGACTGGCAACTTGTGTCTTTTTCCTGTTCGACCTTCTTCTGAAAAATGGCTTGCTACAAGTACTGTTGTCGTAGAGTTTTGCTCTAAATCATTTTCGTTTATTAATGTTGTAGATTGAGTTTTATATAAAATTTTATGCTGTTTGGTCAGATTTAGTTGTTAATGTAGTAAAGCCAATAGCCACTGTGTTTCAACTGTAAACTAGATAAGTATTTTTAGTTCGTAATAATTCTGAAATCATTAGGCTTGTAAGTTATTGTTCTTTGTATATTTCTGTGTTTTGCAAAAATTTTCATCTGAAGATTATAAGTTAATTTGCTCTGAAAACTGGATTTCTCATTCATAGGCAATAGATCCATTCACAGTTTATCAAGAATCTATTTTATTGGAGCCGACAACTTTCCTTAGGTGATAGGTGTTAAATGCTAATCCAACCGTTTAAGGAAAAATTGGTAGCACGGCATTATTAACATGGGATTGACCCTTAACTTGGCAGTGTATCGTATGAGATATACAACTTTTATTAGCTGTTTTTAAATCTCCCTGATTATTTAGAGCTTTCATTTGTTTCCTACCCCAACTGTAGCATAATATTATATATACAGCATCGCAATACATGGAAGTGGCTGCTCGGGTTAGAAACCGTATCAATAGGAGACTTTTTGAATGAGGCTACGCTGTCAACATGGATTGCGTATGGGAGAAATTTCCAGTGATCAAATAAAGGAAGAAAAATGTTTTTGATGCGTTTTTTACCGTTTGAATGAACATTATTTCTATGGAACGTTAGTAATAAATGTGTAATGCATCACATTATTTTAAAATAATAGTAATACAGTTGATTGAAATTTGTGAAGGCTTCTAAAACTTTGTATCCCCTAGTAGCATACACACTGCCCGGTTCACAGCAAACTAAGTCACCAGTCCAGTGCCTTGACAACAATGACTTTTTTTATATGAATTATTATTTCAAGTTGGTAATGTTAATTCAGACTAAATTATACTCCAATGTTTTTTTCATGACCACTTGAGTGTCTGGAGGTATGGAATAACCCAAGAATAAAGGGAGTCCGGGGATTTCCTTGGAAAAATTGGAATTTGAAGCCTAAAAACGTATTTCTATACGTATTTGAGCCCTTAATATGATTAAGCTAATATTATTTATGTTGGCTAATACAATAAATTTTCTATTTATTTTTTTAGTGATCCATCTTATTATTTCTGGAGGGGATTATATTCTGTTGTATACCCATACTTTTTCACTGTTGAAATTAAACTTGAATTTTAAAAAACACTTTTGAAGTGAAAATGCACTTACTTTTGTAGTGACGATCGTTTCGACCTGTTGTAGGACCAACAACAGGTCGAAACGATCGTCACTACAAAAGTAAGTGCATTTTCACTTCAAAAGTGTCTTTTAAAATTCAAGTGGGATTATATTCTTCTGATTCCCTCCCCCCTTAGACCTTCATCATGGGAAATTACAATGAAAACTTACTGAAAAAATGAATGGGAAGTTACCATGGACTGAAAAATCAATAAGGAATAATTGATTTTTCAATAATTTGAGCTTTTTGTTTCCTGGTACCCTGGCAGTGTATCCCACAAGATACAATAACTGAGCGATGCTGTTTCCCGGTAATCTGGCAGTGTATCCCACAATAAGATACATTATCTTGAAAATTTTTTGAACTCAATTTGGGTAGTTGAATTAATCTCATTCCTATATCCTATTCAAGCCTTATGAAGATGAAGAAGCAAGCTTGACAAACTGAAAACTTAATCTTCTAAAATCTTGAAGAATTTCAAATAGGTCTATAACCATTCTCGGTAAATTGATAATCTATGTACAAAATTTCAGGTCAGTAACTAGTTCAGAAGTGATGATGCGTCATTCGTGAATTTTCCGTGTATAAGACAATAATTATTCTTTCCTTTAGTATAGCCTTTCATAGATTATAATGAATTCCTTACGATTTCTATGGCTTCATTTATGAATTCTATGGCTTTTCACATAATGATTTCATGGTTTTTTCCGTGCTAGCAGTCTCTTTAGGAGACACCTGCTTAGCAACATTTTCCACAACAAAAAGTGCAATACTGTTATACACTCAACAAAAGAATAAAACAATATTAAGTTTCAAGAATAATAAAATCTTAAATAGAACAAACAAGTTTGAATTTTCTCTGACTCAACTATCGACTACC
Source organism: Nilaparvata lugens (assembly GCF_014356525.2). Lineage (NCBI taxonomy): Eukaryota > Metazoa > Arthropoda > Insecta > Hemiptera > Delphacidae > Nilaparvata > Nilaparvata lugens. The sequence continues at coordinate 13,414,683 of NC_052505.1, read as the reverse complement.
TGAAAACTTCAATCACTTCCACATGAAGAAAATTCAAGTTCCCGTATAATGTTGTGAATCAGCCTTAATATTTTATCTATCCCCTTGTAACCCACTATGGTTTTAGCTCTGTGAACTCTAAAATGTTTTGAACTGTTTGAAATGTAAATGAATTCTAAATTGTTTGTTTTATATTTTATTGAGGATTTTGTAAACTTTAACAGCATGTTCCAGGAATTATTGGAAAACATAATGCGTTTATATTAAATCCATAGCCTACTGTGTATACAAGAATATAGGATGTGGATAGATGAAAGAAAAATATTCAAGAAACTCATCTCTTCATCTTGAAACTCTTATATAGTGAATTCACATCTTCATAAAGTGACGTGCGGCATATTATTATTGCTCCTTCTATATAAAAACTTATAGTATTGATAAGAAGAATGTTAATTATTTCAAGCGGATAACTGCTTTGATGAAAGTTTGTTGGATCCAATAAGGATCTCCCGAAAAAATTGATCTTAGTACCTCCATCATATAACCTCGATTCACGAGATATAATGATATTTATTGAAAAATTCGTTATTGAGGACTGAAAGGAAACATGGAAAAGTAAAACAGATCTAATTTTTTTTCAGAGACAATTTTTGTCAGGATAACGGTATGTGGAGTTAGGATCCAAATCAGGCAGGAAACCTTGTTTGATTGAAGGCTATTATGAATTATTGAAAAAAGCAAAGAAGAGAAAAAAATAGTATCATATTGAATGTTGGAAGAAGGAAAGCGTTGACAAGAGGAATAAAAATTATAATCATGATTGTTTGATTTTCAAGGAATTTCATTTATTGCGAGGACGGATTAAAATTTGAATCAATCCAAGTTTCAGTTATTCCTGACAAATGTCGGGTGGAAATAGAAAAGATTGATGATTTTTCGTCGTACATTAAACCCCTTCTCGAAATATTTAGAGAAAGACTGAAACTTGAAACAGCTTTTTTGATAGAAAGTCTTAAAGCGGAATTTGTGGGCCAATAATTTGAAAAAATGAACAATTGAATGACTCGATGAGAGGTTGAAACCAACATTTTAGCTGTATTTACATGGATGACAACACTCAATCAAATTGGTGCTTCTCCTAATTTGATCAATACATTACACAATAAAAAATCTCACAAGGAAGTTCAGTACAGTATTCTATATTACAAGAGATGTCCTTGTAGACACATTGCTATTTTCAAGTTCGAATTGAGCACTATAGAAGGACGATTAGAGTTTTATTTTATTTACAAACGGCAGTCTAACGTTGGATCATATCTCTTTTTCACGAAAGTCTCTCAATAACATAAGACACAGCCTAGGAAATGGTTCATTCAAGTTTTTTAGACTCCCAAGCGAAGTGTGGACCGAGATTAGGTGGGTATACGCACTATCAACTACGGCGCACATTTCCGTGATTCACTTCCACTGATCATACAATTGTTTAATGATTGTCAATAAAATTATTTTCTTTGCAAAATTGTCACTTGTATCATTCAATAAGTCAGCACCATAGGATACAAAGTTTTGATTATTACTTGGTACATCTCCAACAGACACTGGGGTTTCGTTTACACTAATAATCGGACAGCTCTCTTATTCATTGAGCAGGATTCACCTGAAAGGGATATTCGATGATTTTAACAATAGCAACAACACAGAGAGAATGTGAACTATGTGATGAGTGCACATTTTCGTGGAGGCTATTCCAGACGCCCCCAGCTCAGGAGTTGGTCCAGCAATCCTTGTGTTGGCTCTAGCAATTAATATTATAGAACATATCGATAAGTTTGAAAAGATGAAGCACCAAATTAATCGAGATTCTAATTCTACTGTTACAGTGAAAGAACGTATATCAGCTTAAATTGCTCCAGGTAATTGAAGCAATGATCACTCATTATACTTATTTCTATAAATAAAAAATCTAAGTACTAGCTCTTTTTAAAAATTGTATAGCCCACTCACAACATGTTTCGGCAATGATGCTATCATCAAGTGATTGGAAAATACATTTCATTAGATTTTTATTTTTATTTATATTCAAGAGTACGGTAGCTCTAACGAAAAAAGACAATGATTATTTTTTATTGCTCCATACTTATAACATTATTGCTTGATGTCTATGGTTTGAAAAATGATTATTATAGTCCAATAATTATTGAAGAATTTCAATTTCATCAGTATAAAATAATAACTTTTTCAAACTATTTAATTTTCTGAGATTATAAAGCAGACTTTAGAGCAATTCAAGATAGGTTACTCTACTCTTTTATTCAAATTTTAGCTTATACTATGCTTAATAAAAAAAAAGTTCTTTGTTCAATTCTGTATAGTGACTCACTTGATAAGTATTCAATTTGCTGATGTGTACAAAATGATAAGATCATTTCATAGGTTTTTCCAGTAATTCATTCTGATTTTTGGTGAAATTATTTATATATATTGTAACAAATAATTGGGATGATGGGCGTTTGACGCCTTCACCATATGTAACAAATAAAAGAATAAAGAGAAATGACCAGTCTAACGAAAAGATTATAAGTGTTTTGTTATGTGTTATTTCATCATCTATTTATGTTCTTCACATTAATGTGATTTATTCAAATAATCAATTCGTTAGTAGGCCTACTGATCGATTGTATTCTTCTTAGTGGTTAGTGCCTCTACTCGATGTTTGGTAAAGCACACTACCAAAAATTATAGGATCTTTAAATTTGTGGATAATTGAATGAATTAATCCCCAGATTCCTCCAAATCGTATGGGTTTCGATCAATTACCTCACAGGAACAGGAACGCCTCCACCAGTGTCTTTTTTATATAAAGAAAAAAAACACAAAAACTTGGAAATTTTGATAATAAAAATTTTGACTCACACAAGGTGTTTGAATTTTTGAAATAGGATGAAAATAGAAGAAGTAAGAATTGGAAAAGTAATTTAGTTTTTATTGACACAAAGTTCTTATCAATTTTGAACAATATTTAAAAAGATACAAAAGGTTGAAAATCGGTAATACGGATGATTAAACAAAACAAATCTTATTTTAAACAATTACGCCCTTTCTTATGAAACCGTTGGCTTATATTTAATTATCTAAAATGAAATTGATTTTATTTAAGAATTTAAATTTATAAAAAAGAAATATGTTGAGGAAAACGTTCTATTATTGTTGTTATTATTATTATTATTATTTGAGATATTACTGTTTAAAAGGATGACAATGGATTTTGAAAGAAAATTAAAGAAAAGAAACTTACAGAAAATATGGAACTGACTCTCCTGGGTAAACCTGGACTCGTGGTCGATACCGCAGTTGAACGAGAAGCGAGTGGTCTTTTTTAGGAATGAAAATTTTGTCAGCGCAACTGCTGAGTTTGTATTAAGTTCTTAGCCAATGGCGTGGAAGCTTTGCTAAGACATTTTTATTGAATAGAACGTTTTCCTCTCTTGCTCATATATATATATATATATGGATAATACTGTACAATAAAAATAGAAGTTCCATTCACTATTAATTCAGGACTGACTCACTTGATAACGACTATATTTAGCTTCCAAGGCAATGAATAGTTTTTATGTTTCTCTCGAGAGCAAAATGTGTAGAGATGAGTTCCAGTTCGATCTTCATTTTGTTCAGAATATTCATGAATGCTCAAATTCCAAGCACTGCACTGTCCTGAATAAAGAGAATAGAGTCATTAGAGTGCACTTTATTAATAGGAATACCAGTAAAAATCAAAATTCTATTTTAAGAACAGATTCAAATAGAGAAAAGTATTCATAAATTATGTGCTGTTTGATAACTGGATAGGAATAATTTGATAATTTGATAATTTGAATAGGAATTTATTTTTCATTAGCATCATGTTACTCCTCAATACCTGAAGCATCCTCCAACTCATTAAAAAAATTGATTTTTCCTCCCAATTAGATAAAGAACAAGTTAATTGTAAAAAATATAATTGTTTCACAATTATTAATTGAATAAAACACATGTATCCTACAAATCATGGGTGAATCGTCCATGAGTGATTGATAAATGTAGATAGGAATCTGCTGTAAGAAATTGAAGAAAACTATTGAAACTTCACTAAAAGTGTTTTGAAGCTCTTCTAGCTTTGGATGAGATAGACAGACAAAAGTTTCTTCATTTCAAGAAAATCATTTAACAAGATAAAACATTGAATGAATGCTCATTCATTGTAATACAAAAAAAACTTGACCATTGTGTTACAACATCATTCTAGAACCTAAATTATCGTATAGACTATAAATAAAAATAACTTTAAAGTAAAGTGTCGAAAATGAAATGAAAGAGTCGATTTGAATTTCAAATTCAAGTATATAAATCTTAATGTGGCTTAGGTTTCAAAGAAAACGATGAGAAACATATAATTAAGGAAATGAGCACAATGAATAATATGGAAATGGTCTGCATGGGCTAGATGCCTGTGCGCAGACTAGAGTTTTTAAAACATGTTTTTATAGTGAGAGAAAATAGTATCAGAAAAGTTTAGAATCCATGGTTTTTTTTTATTTATAGTCTTTTCCTTTCTTTCATTACTTAATAAGCTAACTTCAATAAAAGAATGAAACCAACCAAAGTGAATGACCACTTTGGAGTGATCTATAATAGACTTTCAAACGTTTCCAGAAAATATTTGTCTCTTTAAACAATGTTCTATGAATGGAATATATTATTTCTTATTATATGCTCCCAATTCAAACTAGCCTCCGCTTTTCTCAATTTACAAGAATCATACTATATAGCCTACTCACACAATTCGTCTCATCAACTTCATGGAAATCAAACCATGAAATCACTTTTAGACAAAAACAATAACATTTATAAACCAAGTTATATTGTAGAATAATACAGAATGATATGAATCTCTCATTCATAATGTGAAAACAACTTCTTCTTTTGTTTTCATCCTACTTGAACTGTTGATAAGAATTATAATAAATTGTGTCATAATAATACACTTTGAAAACAACTCTCAATTAAGAAAATCTCAATCAATGAGTCTCTACAATTTGCATCTTGCAGGTTGTCGGAATTTCAAACAAAAGTTGGTTCCCAGAATTAATTTTCTCTCCCCTTGACAAATCAGTACAGGCTACTGAGAGCAGGTCCAATCGATACATTACTGATGTCTCCAATAGTTTGTAATGGCTGCACTAATTTCAATTGAAATTTGACAACCAACTTCAGCAATAGGCCTCTAAAGGACTCATTCACATTTTCAAGAAGTTCAATTGTGAGGTCCACGTTATAATGGCAGTATTTGATTCACTGATTTTAGCATTGCCTTTATCCTTGTCTATCACTCTACAAAGCAGATAGCGCAATCCTTTTCTAGCTCCGCATAGTTGCAAGATCGTTTTTTTAACAATGTGGAAATATAATTAATAAACAATATTATAATTCTCAATTATTAGAATTTATTTTTCAATCATTGAGAAATATTCTTCCTTGACGAATGAAATACGGTATAATTTGCTATTTTATTCAAGTCAATATTGCATCAGTACCGGTATCGGCTATATATCCTTTATGACAATGGCAAGGCAGAGAATCAGCAACGCCATTCCCCTATATCCTTTTCCACCGTTATTATTAAAGTAAACTTCACAAAAGCATATACTTTAAAACGAAATCACATGTAGAAGGAATAAGTTTACAATAGGTTATTATTTTATGAAAAAGTAACTTACGATTCTGATTGGATGATAGTTCAACAGTGAGTTGTCTTTCGACATTTGAGTCTAACAGCCAGGTACAGCTCTGATGATAGAAATAGTTCAGTTGACTGCTAATTTGTAGATCGGCTGAATCTATCACTCCTGTAGAATTTAAAAATAAAATCCTTAATAAATTCTTGAAACAAGAATACTGCAACCAGGACTTCCTTTATACTATATAGTATGTAATGCATGATGTCCTGCTGCGATCAACAACACACATTATTAAATAAGTAGGTATATTCTAGAACTTCAGTACCGGTAGGCTATATCATTTCAAAAATGAGTAATTCTCAAACTAAGGTTTTTAAAAAAAATTCAACAATATTGATATAGTCAGAAATTATTTTGGAGAGAGTTTCAGAATTGATTTGAACTCATATGTTGATTTGGATGGTTTATTAATTATTACGGTCCTCTACAAAGAGAGCTTTGCATGACATTTGTCCATCAATTTGAATCAGTTTGATACTGACCCACTGAAGCTGAAACAGATGAGAAACACATACTGCAGGTAATTTTCCGTGAAATATGATGATAAATCAATCTATATATATAAAATCGAAATGGCACTCACTCACTGACTGACTGACTCACTCACTCACTCACTCACTCACTCACTCGCATAACTAAAAATCTACTGGACCAAAAACGTTCAAATTTGGTAGGTATGTTCAGTTGGCCCTTTAGAGGCGCACTAAGAAATCTTTTGGCAATATTCCAACTCTAAGGGTTGTTTTTAAGGGTTTTAAGTTCGTCTTTTAGCATGTATATTCTTCTTCTCCCAATCTCTTAATTATAATTGAAATTTCCATATCATATGTTACTATAGAACTATAATCTAGATAGAGTACCTCTTTGAAACAGTTGTTAACTGGCAACTAAATTAATAATTTTGTCAGGTTGGTATTAAGTTGAGTTGAATTTGTTAGGTTGGCACCAAGTTGAAGATTTAAATGCATTTATCGCGGAAAAATAATTGATTGGGCACTGCTACTTCAATCCTGGGAATATTATATTACTAGCCGTCAGGCTCGCTTCACTCGCCATATTCGTTTAGCCAGACGTTTAGTCTGAACCCCCGACTGGATTGTCCTAACATATGATAAAAATGCTCAAATGAAAAATGCAGGCGAGCGAAGCGAGCCTGCTGATCTCATTCTTGGATGATCCAGTTGGGGTCCAGGGGGCGGAGCCCCCTGGCTAGACGTAAATGGCGAGCGAAGCGAGCCTGACGGCTAGTAATTTATAAATATGAATATAGATGTTGCTTCATATTTGTCAATCTTTTGGGAATGTTACCATAGGCAACAGCCTTGTGACAATTGAAGACATGAGTGGATGAAGGTGTTATGTTACAAATCATACTTTTTGAGAAAATCGAGTTCAAAGTTTTTTTATGGCTACTTTTTCATGGTTATTACAATACTCCTATAATTTTGATATTATGTTATCACTTACAAATAAATTTTTTTGACATGATTTTCCAATTTTTTTATCCATTGCATATATGTTTTTTTCATAAAAATGTGTACATAACACCTTCATTCATGAAAGGTTTGTAAAAAAACTGAACTATTTGAAAAGTGAAAAAGGTGTTTATTATGTCAAAAATTATATTCACACACTGTTATAATGAAATAAAATGTTTTTTGCCTTTCAATCCCAAAGTCTCTGTGTTCTAGGACTTGCTTCTGGGTAATTCCGCTCAAAATTTTAGAATTCGGTAATATTTTCAATGAAAAGTGAAAAAAAAAGATGAGAATAAAGTTAAGGATAAAATAAGTTGAAAACTTTATCTCAGACAGTGGTAATTACCATTTAAACATTTCTTTCATTATAAAGATCTCTACAAAGAGTCGTAATGATCAAGCAAGAGAGATCTTCATAATAAAAGAAAATGTTTGAATGGTGATCAACTACTGTCTCAGATAGAGTTTTTATTGAAAGTTTTCAATAATCTCCTCATAGAAGTACCGGTACTCAGGCCTCACAACTTAATCTGTTCTTGGAGATTTCTTCTTTTCTCTTCTGAAATTGTTCCATACTTCTCACGAATTCTCTGGATATGAATGTTTTCAGCAGCAGGTGGTACAGAGTTTTTCTTTTTAAGTAGATTGACTTCTATAAATGGTGTTGCTTCATCGTATGACTCTTTGTAGAGATAAGAACCGAATTTATTGACCCTTACCCATTTTATACCATCCCGGAATCTTATCTTTTTATCCAATGAGTCTTTCTTCCTGTTCAGTATATGAAGCTTTTCTGGCAGCTCCTCGAGTTTTTTGAAATGGTTTGTCATGTCAATTACCTGATTAATTTAAGATGCTGAAGAAATTATTTCTCTATATTTTTCTGGCACATAAATAACTTCATGTTTTCGCAATTTTTTTTCAATTCTTCCAAAGTCACGATCAGAATCAAGGTAACTATGACCAACTTCAGGAAATTTATGGTCTATGCAGTCAAAGTATCCTTTCAGCACAAGGTACTGATAGAGGCAAATCATAGTGAAATTCTTGTTTTGGCCAGCGCATGAATCTGACCAGATGATTAAATGCTTTTTGTCTGTTATACTCTCATCTACTTCAATATACCTCAAAAGGGAGCTGTAAATTTCTGAGCTTCCTCTGTTCGCGATATCTTCTGTCCAAGTACAGAAACATGCTCTTTCTGAGCTGTTATCAATGATGTGTTTATAATCTGTTTATATGTTCCACGATGTGCTGTTTGGTACAATCATCCATCCGGTGAGGTCTGTTCATATGCTTTCCTCTGCAATCAGGTGGAGGAGCTGATACACCACTCTGAACACGACTTTTCATTATATCAATTTTTTTCCGCCCTACTTGATACAATGAACATAGAGCTTCTTTGCATACTTGTTCTGCTTCACCCTGTTTGTTCACAGTATAAATAAAGGTTGCTGTTTTATGCTTCTTTGCATCCTTACGCTCTCGTGAGACAGCCTTTTTTGTTATACTTTTGAATAACAGTGCATTTTTGGCGTTCACATCAAGTTTATAGAACTCTTCAAGAAACTTAACTCTGTCTTGTAAATTGAAACGGGAACTACACTTGAGTCTACATTTTTCACGACACAGAACACCATCATTTGGTTTCTTTTCAGGAACTTTTATATTCTTGTAAGATACATATTCAGCACCTCTTTGTCTTACCAATGCTGGTACCTTCAGGTCGATAGTCCAGTAATTCATAATTTGGAGGTCTACCAGTGTTGATACCTTCTGGTGGATTGTCCAGTAATTGATAATTTGGAGGTCTACCAATGCTGATACATTCTAGTAGGTCATTCTTCAATTCTTCGCCTGAAACAAGGAACATACACAATAATATTATTTAGATTGAGCCTACAAATTATTACTTACTTCATGAATATCATGTTTGATCCAGTTGTGTAGCTGTAATCAATCTTCGTGAGTGTGAAAATATCAGTTTATTAGTTCAAGTACCGTAGTACATCATCATTACTGCAGCCTAGCTGGTAACATGTAGCAAATCGTATTAGACCTAGATCCACTTAATTGTTCTTCATAATATGTAATAATTTCATGGTGATTTGCATTCAGTTATGATGATAATATTATTACGACTGCTACTTTATCATAAGCATCAATTTAAGAACTTATTCACTGCAGCCTAGCTGGTAACATGTAGCAAATCATAGGCTATTAGGCCTAGATTCACATAACTCTATTGATTATTAGTATCAAAATCATCACTAATTTATGTCACTCTTCATCTTCTAGGTACAGTTATTTTGTAATATTCGATAACATTTTCACAAAATTCAACTAAAAACAGTAGAAAACTCATTGGACTTACCTGAATTCAGCATAACCTTGGATTTGAGGTTAGATTTCAGCTTGCTTTCTTCTTCATTTTTCTTTTTAGTAATGATTTCACTGTTGCAGTCAAGTTTATTAGCCAAATTTACAAGCTTTTGTCCCCTACTGATGAATGCTTTTCTCATTTTTCATAAAGAAAACAACTTAAACAACTTTTAAGAACTTGTTTCATAAAAAAACAGCAATAGATGAACAAGAAAACTGACATTCCATCAAGGCAAGGAACTCTAGACAAGACACGCACACACCAAGCTGTGTTGTGATTACCTACTACAGTATTGTCATGGAAGAAGGAGCTATGTTTGTTACATGACACCTTCATCCACTGCTGGAGTATTTTCAGTGATTTCTTAGATAAATGAATGAAAGTGTCAAGAGCCCATGACACCTTCATCCACTGCTAAAGTATTTTTAGTGAGTTTTTAGAAATGAATGAAAGTGTCAAGAGCCCATGACACCTTCTTTCATACAAAAACTGAACATTTTGGTGACATAACACCTTCTTCCATACATTATTTTGAAAACTACAAGAGATATTGAATTTTTGACAGTGCCATGACAAAATTGAGCTCATAACACCTTCTTCCATGCAAAATCTCAATTTTTTCAAAAATGTAACATAACACCTTCATCCACTCGTGTCTTCAATTGTCAATAAACATCTTATATTATCTTATATCTCTATATCTCTTCAGGAAGGACACTACAATCTTAGAGAAAAGAAACTATACTTCTTATTATTATTTCTGTCATCTCTGCTGCAATACAGTGTGGACATATTACTAGTATATTGACATTTGTGAATGCTCAAGGAATTTCTATTTAAATCCATGTTATTTCATTTTAGTCACTCTGATACACACGCATTCTTCGTGTACACATGCAACATGGTCTCTCGGGTCCCAGAACCTACTATAAGAGCCATAATCCATAATAGATGTTGCTATTATTGTTTGACTTTCACTTTTTCTTGTATATAATTATATATTTTATTAACTGTTCCAACGACATGGCCTGAAAATGAATAATCATAAAATATATAATCAATGTTCTGTTCACAGACAATAAGCTTGTCACTCCGCCAAATAATGATTTGTTTTCATGTCAAGGCTTCTCGTACAAACCTAGATGCTGAGTAAGCACTTGATGACCGCACATTGCATCGTTGGTGAATGAGTAGTCGGCTCTGAATTGAAATCCCTTTGATGTCCAGCTGTAGTGGGCGAGATGGTAGACCACTCTCACTGGGGACCACGAACGTACACCGACAGGCAACCAGTCCTCCTGCAATTTTATTAAAAATCTAATGAATTTTTGATACATTCATATTGAGAAGTGAGGCGAAATTTCTATTATCCAAAAAATCCTAATTATTCAAGATTAATGTGGGTTCAAGAAGCTAAATTATTCAGGATAGTCCTCCTGAAATTTTATTGAGAATCTAATGAATTTTTGATAAATTCATATTGAAAAGTGAGGCGAAATATCTATTATCCAAAAAAGCTGAATTGTTCAAGATTGATGTGGGTTCAAGAAGCTGAATTATTCATGATATAGTGTAACTTTAGAAAGCAGGGCTATTCAATTACATAATGGGACTACTAGAAGCAACCAGGGATTATTGATTAATTAATTGCCTTTATTAAGGGCGGAGTTAGGACTCTAGGTCCTCTCCGCCACACAGCCCTTTATATTTCATACAAATGAATACTATGATATCAAAATCAAGATTATAGTAAATTAGAAAACAGGGATGCAGGGAGGAATAAAAATGGACAGCAGTTTATTCAAACTTAAAATTTCTCGCTTTTCCACATTTTTACAATCGTTCTGCATTCACTGATAACACTATATTCAAGGTTATTGTTATATTTCTAAATTAATGTACAGCGGAATTTATTCTATGAGGCCTATATTATGAGCTGAATTATTCATTTAATGTGAGTTCAAGAAACAAGAGAGAGATGCAGGAAAAAATAAAAAATGTTCAAGAGTTTATCCAAACTTAACATTTCTCGTTTTCTCACATTTTCACAATCAATACGGTATTGTGCTAAATTTACTAATACCGTAACACTATATTATAGTATTATTATAATTACACTATATTATACTAATACCACTATAATATGGTGTTATTAGTGAATTCAGCACAATAACGTAATGATTTTGAAAATGCTGTAAGAATACCAACGAGAAATGTTAGGTTTGGATAAACTCTTGACCAAAGCTAATATAAAGCTACTATATTACTAGATCAGAGTGAGGCAGAATGTGATTGAGTTAAATTAAATTAATTCTATTAATAACGAATTAATAGTAATTAAATCTACTATTAGACCTAATCATAAGCTGAATTATTCAAATAATGTGAGTTCAAGAAAGAAGAAAGATAAAAGGGATGAATCAAGACCAAGAAAGAATAAAAATAAACAATAAGAGTCGTTGGTTCAAAATGTATTTTCTTTCACCCACATTTCCACAATTGATTTGCTGTAGCCTATTTACTAACACAGATTATTGAACGTTTGTTAGTTTGATTGATAAATTCATCAATATAGTGGCCAAAATTTGATTTTATAGATATTCGATACAATTATTCCTATAGCTTATAGTTCTATTGAGTGAGCCATATGGACTTCAAAATATGTTTGGACTTGAAAAAGCTACCTACAGGCACAAAGTGAAAGATATATTCAGCTCAAAGCTATATCAATTTCTCCACAGCACACAGTAACAAGCACACCCAGCACAAAGTGAGGAACATATTTCCTTTTTATATGCTCCTTCCATTGTGCTAGAAGCCTATCAAGAAAATTTCGTGAAATATATTGTTGATAGAATTAAATTTATTGTAAAATTCCTATATGGTGCATGACTTTTCTGACAATCTGTGGTGGGTATTATGGGGAAATAAAAAATAAAGCTTTGTTGCATCACTAAATCACAATTCGAATTCATGGTATTTTTTTATATAAAAAATAACGTTACATAATACATTCCTACTGAAAATGCCTCCGAATTCTAGAGAACCCAAGATAATTCATTGTAAAATATTGTAATAAGAATAGTATCAAAGAATAAGGTAGGCTAATATATCATTGTTCCTTGCACAATGCTCGTATGCACGTTGATTATCTTGTACTTTCCATATCTTATAGACTTCAGATCATTTCAGCAAGAAGCAAGAATGGATTAATTGAGTCAACAAACTTTTGACTACACAGTCACTTCAAAACTTTAACTCTCATAAAAAATTAGGTCTATGATGCGAGATACTGAATAAATATTGCATCTTGCAATATGAATAAGTTCAACAAACAACAATAAATATTTGAAATAATTCAAATGGAGAAATAAATAAATAATAATTATAGCCTAATACTAAATAATTATTGCATCTTGCAATATGAAGCTTCACAAACAACAATAAATATTTGAAATTGACCTAGATAAATAAATAATATCTGCAATACAACATGAACACTTTTTTTAATAAATAAAATGTTGATCTTCTTTTTTCTCATTCACAGTTGAAAGATATTGACGGCAAGTAAGATTCTTGAAAAATCATTCAAGATAAGCAATTATAACGTTACGTACCTCGAAATTTCCACAGATGCAAGACAATGTTAGCTGAGTGTCGGTCATGAACATGATATGATCAATTTGCGAGAGAGGCAACAGGTCGGTTTCACACTGGCAAGCCGAGTCACCACATCTCGTGTGGCATTGTCTCGGATCTGTCCTCAGTTTACCAAGAGAAACCAACTGGAACACACAACAAATCATTTTTCATACACGAAATAACCCACCTATGAGTAGTGGAGGCATGTAAAATTACTTATTCAATGTTCAATGATTAAGAGGTTTGGAAAAACAGGAGTTTGGCTATAATAGAGCTATTGAACAGATGAAGAAATTCACCAATACAAACAAACAGTTATAACAGGAGAGCCCTAAAATTTATTAACTTTCTCCATTATCACTGATTCATTGATAAGTAAAGTCCACATCAGAAGCTGATCTCTCATGGTTTTCGGATGGATTTTGTAATATTACATTTTTCTCGATTAAAATCGAATCTTCAATCCAAGATCTATAGAACTTGATAGTAAATATCAGAGTAATCGTATGCGGACAACTTTTTGACTGAGAATTTATCGTAAATAATTGTGTTGCATATTCCATGGTATCACCGAAGCTGAGTTGACAGAATTAACAGATAAATAGATTATTTAAATATAGATGATATATAAATTTAAAATAACAGTTTCGAAATAAAGTTTTATTGAGAACAAATATAAAATGTAAATTCTAAACTTGTAATTTATAATTTTTTGGTGACGTGTTCATGAAGTCATCACTGATTTTGAGGTGTGGTTCTTTGCTCTGTACTTTGTGCTTTTTCTTCTCTAAAAAATGGTGGCTGGCTATTGAAAAGTGTTTTGTGCTCTCTGAATATTTTTCTGTTTAATTGAAATTTTTAATGTTTTAATTTGAGTTTTGAACAGTTGTATGGTGTTCTAAGTTTGTGTATTTTGTTTTGTGTGTTTACAAGCCTATAGCCATTGTTTTCAACTATATAAACTGGATAAGTATTTTAGCTTTTAATGATGCTAGGATGTTTAAGTGTGTAAGGTATCATTTTTTTTAGATTTGTGTTGTATATTGCCAAAATTCTTCTGAAGATTATAAGTTGGTTTGCTCTGAAAATTGGATTTCTCATTCATAGGCGATAGATCCATTCATAGTTTATCAAGAATCTACCACTTTGTAGCCGATAACTTTCCTTAGGTTAATAGGTGAAAAATGCTATCCAACCTATTTAGGAGAAATTGGTAGCACGGCAATTTATAAAATAATTCCGAGTAAGACCATACTCCCCTAATTTCATCATCACCCCTGCTAGAATCATAGACCCAGAAGAAGGGGCATTAACGTGATCATCATAAATGAAAAAAATAAAGGTAGTTATATGTAGAAACCAGATCTTTAAAGAAATAATAGGAATCGGTGCACTTCACATTTATTATATGGAATTTATAATATTGAAACAGTTTTTAGCTGTGCCTGTTAGTCATCCCCTAATTATTTTGATAATTGCGTATCTCTGATTCAATAAATGAATAAATAAATTAATTGAATTATTCTACTGATGTTGAAATTTCACTATATGCATCATAAATCTATACAATTAGGCTTGTACCTTCACACAGATTTTCATTAACTATATTTTCTAATGCTATAATAATTTTCAAATTGAGTACCGTACTGATGTTGAAATTTCACTATATGCATCATATCATAACTCTATACAATTAGGCTTGTGTCTTCATACCTTAGATTTGCATTAACTATCTTTTATAATGTTATAATAATTTTCAAATTGAGTATTGGCGTAATCAGGAGTTTTTGATGTGAGAAAAATAATCGCTATTATTAATACGGTAGTAGTTATTAGTTCTAATGACAATTTCCAGTCCACAAAATGATTTTACTGATAATTTCTCACATATTACAGCCTACTATCTACATTAAAGGCTTTGAAAAGTTATATTTGCTATGATAAAATACCGTAGCTGATAGAAGTATAGGTAGAGCATATTTGGAAGAAGACGAATATTGAAAGATGCAATGGATCATTGTTTGAAATGAACAAGCGAACGAGAATGACAATTGAATTTATAATAATTGATTGACTAGCTGTTGATACAAGTTGTTATACCTCTATGAAGCGTTTATGATTAAATACCGCTAACGAAGAAATATGCTAGTTTACTGTCTTCAAAAACCATTCTCAAATCCTTTTACAAAATAATATTATAACATACTGCTAATTTGTGTATTCTTATATTTTTTCATATAATATTTTATTATTATTATTATCAAATCTTCAAAATAAACATATCATTGGAATAATTATTATATAGATCGAGATTTTGATAGAATATAATTCACATGAGATCATGTCAACAGTACAGAGGTATTATGTCTTACACAATGATGAATATGTTCTCATGTTTTACATGACCTGTGAATTGGAGACATATAAAATGTTGATGTGCTGGAAGAATTAAATCCACCAGACATGAGTAATATTTTAGTTACCGTATAATATATGAATCACCTGAACAGTGACACTCTGATTAGCAGCAGGAATGAATCTATGTGAACACTCGAGAGGGCCTTCTACATTCCAGAATACATGCTGATTTCCAGCATTGGTTACAGTTCCATACGTTGAGGCACTCATTCCAAAATAGTCTACGTTGCACAAAGCATCCGGCTGTAATGTTCCACCAATATGCTCTGAAAATGAAGAGAATGAATAATCAAAAACATTTTTAAATCCAAATTAAACAAAATCATTCATTTTTAAATAGTATTCTATTACTTTAAAACTGATACTCATTGAATAATAATATCTCTTATAGAGAGTTCCACACCAACCAGGATCAAAAATGAATTAGCTGGTATCCACCAGTTTCGATAGTTCAACAACTAAAATATTATATTATCTTCTTAGCATGATGTTATTCCAGGATGAAAATGTATTTTAGTTGGTACAGTAGGCTATACTTCATTGGAGTTGTGTCATTTATTCCATTTCTAGAATTAATAAAAAAATTTCCTTCACAAAAATATCAGAACAGATGGATGGAAAATGTCTGACATAATGTGCTATAATGATGGGAAAAATTTTTATGAGACATGAAGGAAATTTTTGCTCATCCCTTACCAAGGGAATAAGCTTAGAAACCTTTCTGTTATTATTAGTTAATTGAGTTCTGACTTTTGTTGGCCTACCGTATTAGGTTTTGATAATATTTCGGATTGAGAATTTTGATTAAAGTCATATCATTCAAGATACACAGAGTGTTATGAATAGTATAATTATTGTTTTTGTAAACTGCAGTCCACTTGAACAAGTTTTTCTTGGTTATTTACTCATAGGTATTTGAGAATATAATGAATGATTAGTAATTGTTGATTACTATTTCAGTAATTAAAATTGAATGGATTTGACCAAATATCGCACACAGTACGGTATTAACAAAATTTACCAGGCCAACAAGAGTCCGAATATACTTTTTTGAAGAAATTCTAATGAGCTACTACCACTAATATTATAGACTCAATTAGTCTTCAAAAATTTAAAATACTGTTCAAATACAATAAAATACAAATTAATAAAAATTCTGGAATGATACTTTCATTTTGTAGATTTATGCACCAACCATGAATTACAATTTAATTGTCTTTTTCTTCAATCAGGTACGGTAACCCTGAAATCAACAAACGTAGGAAGATACCTATTGTATCAGATTTTTCCTATCAGTTAGGATAACTGATACTTCACGTTACTTGAACATGGAATAATATACTAGAAAGCATACAATATCTACCATCGTGGAAGACATATGCTCCATCCAGGAACTCCTGTTCAGATTGAGATGAAGTTTGGTGAGTTGGCATTCGACGAAGTAGGATATTCAATACTGGACCAGAAGAAACAAACAACTGTTGCTCATGGAATCTGTAATGAAAATTATATCAGCACTACAATAATCAATTAGATTTATCATCACTAATAAAAAAGTATGCCTTCCACAGGATTATAAATAAGCTATTTGTAAAAATCTACTTCACAAGCAACTATTATTTTATTGCTGAAAACTGAAAATACAGGATTGGACAGAAGAGTACGGTATCGATAATTTTAAAACTGTTGCAGGCGTAATCATCAACCAAATTCTTATTTCATTTTGACAAGATGTAGCTTTTCATTTAAAATCAACAGAAAACATTTTGGAACAAACACATGTTACCGTACCGTAATATGAAAAAAAAAACGAATTGAGTTAGAGGCCCAAATGGTGGCCTATCACATTCATGCATTCCTATAAAGAGTTCAAGGAGTTTTCACCTAATGATTTTACAGGAAAATGCTAAATATTTCTTGTGGTATAGTTTCATATTACACTACATCTTTCAATTTTTAGGTAAAGTATAACATTTTTTATATTTAGATGGAATTATCCATCACTCATTCATCCTTATTTAAAGAGTTTGACAAATTTACGACAGAACTTGAGTTCATAATCAATGAAAATTTTTCAAGAAGTTTGCCCTTTTATCATACGTGTAATATGGCAACACTTAAAAGCTACCTACCATACACATTTTGAAGATAGAATTCGAGTTTGGTTGTAATGGTAACATATAAATATCAGCTACCTTCAAAAAATTATAAAATTTTCAATATATAATAATTCGAAATTAAAATTCGAGTTTAGTTGAGAAATAAGTCTATAACAATATTATATCAATCTTCCACTGCCAAAGTCTATAGGCCTATCACAAATAACATTGTTGATGTTTTACAAAAACATTAATTTTGTAGCCTTTGAACTTGCTGGTGAGGGTTACTTGCTTCATCCATTCTATTCATTTTCCTCATGTTGTGACTATCAGAATATAACTTGATAATTGATTGGGTATCAGCAGCGCTCATTCAGGGATTGCCTGATAGTGTAAATTGGCAACATGACTGACTGGCAATCATAGGCTTTGATGCTGTTGGAGCAAATAATTTTTGTACGGTAGCACTCACCGATTTTTCTACCCTCCATTCTCCTCGTTGACAATTTTAAAATTTGCTGTTGCAGGAGCACTCTTCAGAATAGTTGATAGAATACGGTAGGCTATTGAGATCGGATTCTATTTTGATTATCATGTACAGTAAATAATAGGTCGAATTATTAGCATGTGAATGATAATTGCAATTTCATTTTTATTTCCATATTGTTCCACTCATTAATAGAATTCATCGATTCATAAGAGATGTCCTAAAAAAACTTATATTATAAATAAATGTCAATTCATGAATAAAGATTTCGTACACGACCATGGTTTCGTGACCACACAGGTCACATTTTCAAGCTGACTAAAACTAAAATGGACATATTGGGCTTAATATGTCCAATATGCCCAATATGTCCATTTTAGTTTTAGTCAGCTTGAAAATGTGACCTGTGTGGTCACGAAACCATGGTCGTGTACCAAATTAAAGTGTAGAAAACTGACAACATCTATGTGTTTTTATTTCATCATGGAACGTTTCTACAACATCGACCACAACTCAGTTGAAGTAATAAAGATTTCCTCGATAGTAGTGGACACAAAGGCAAATTAAAAATATCATGGTCACAGTAGTTTACAATTATTTTGAAATTTAGACGACAAATATCAGTTTACTCACTTGCCACTCGGATCCTGAGCATGCTTAGTTGAAGGGCTACAAATCTTCTTGGTAGGTTTGCGACCTTCACTCTGTAAGCCATCATAGATTTCAATTGTGGATTGGCATGATGGTGACCTATGAAAAATTATCACATTATATTAATAAACTTATTCATGTACGGATTAATTATTTGAACAAATTGATTATAACCAAAGTATAAGATTATTTATGGCAGAATAGCGCACATTACCGTACATAACAATATTCATTATTAATAGGTACTCCAATAACTAGAAAGAAAAGAATTAAGAAGAAGAAAGAAGAATGTTCTTTATCCTTCTTAAAGAACAATGTGCATAAGGGAAGCGGCGTTTACACCATAGTTTTCAACAAAATTATATTGTGCAATAATTTTTAAAGAAAAAGTGGTCATGTATTTTTTTGTAGAGAATAAGTAGCTGTTCTCCTTGTAGAGCAACAAACGTAATTTTTCTGCCCTTAGAGCTTACTAGACTTGAAGGAAGGGAACATTTAGTTGGCATTTTACTTAGTGTTCCCCCCACACTGAGTGGAAAATTAAAAAAAAAAAAAATAGCTAACAAGGATTTCCACAAATTTCAATGATTTTTTGTTGCTTGTTGTTAATAAATTGACAACAAATTGCCGCAATTTGTTAAAAACTTTTGGTGTAAACGCGGCTTGAGATAACTACCGTTTTAGCTTTAGGAAGTAGGTAGCTATAGAAAAATCTATCCAACCATTTCCATGCTTGATATGAGCCTTGAAAGAATATAGAATATTATTGTACCGTACATTCATTGCTGACGAAATGTGATTTATAGTACCTCATAATCGTCCAAGCAATAATATAACAGAGCATTTCTAGAGAGTTATTGCAGATTATTGACGCACATTTATGATACAATATAGGCTACTTGATTATGTAAATCACATAAAATATTTAATTAGTCATGAAATGAAATGGAGACATTTCTATAATCATGAAGTGATATTGAATAAAGTTTTTAAAAGCAGATTGATTTATTTTTTTCTTGTTATTATTTATTTCTTTTCCATTCCTTTTCTTTTTCTTTTCGGACGAAGGCCCGACGCTCTGTCAGCTGTAATTGTGCGCTGTTCATCACAACGAGTTATCTGGAGAATAGAAAATTTGTTGTTAAAATTGGGAACTATTTAAGTCAAGAGAGGACTTCAAATGTGGGAGTTCCTCAAGGATCAGTCCTGAGACCTTTGCTGTATTTACTTTACACAAATGACTTACCTAGATACCGTATATTTGATTCACTGTAAGATTTTTATGTTTGCAAATGATATTTTGTTGATTTCCTCTCATAAATCGTTAGATGTGGCCGAAACCCGGTTACAACATGATACCAATACTCTAGCTAAATGGTCTCATAATAATTGTCTAAATATAAATGTTACCAAAACCAAGGTGCTACATATAACCTCATCCTATATGAAAAGAATTAGAGAACCCAAAATTAAGCACCATTGCTGTGAATGTTTCCAACTGCAGGAGCAAGATATTTTCATATGTACAAGAGATTGTCAGTTTATATCGAATTGTATAAATTGAGTATTTAGGAGTAACAGTTGACAGTCATTTTCGTTGGGATATCCATATAAAAAATGTTTGTAATAGACTCAAACAGGTATTGGCCAAAATGTATTATATTGAAGATTTAATACCTAATAAAGTGAAGAGGATGATGTATATAGCCTTGGGAGAGTCTCTAATGAGATATGGATTGCAAGGGTGGGGATTTGCTAGCAATGTTCATCTTAGGAAAATATCTTCGGTACAGAGGAAGATTTTACGTTTGGTCAGCAATTCTCAGGGAGATATTTCATATGAGAACCTTTTGAATAGATGCAAGGTTTTGAATATAAAAGGTATATTTCTGTTTACTTTGATTTTAGAAAATTACTTCTGCAAAAAATATTCAGTTATGAAAGTTAATCGATATGATTTAAGAAATGAGAGGTATGTTGTACCATTTACTTCGAATAATTTAGCCAGAAACACCTTAATCTATATTATACCAAGAACTTTCAATGATTTACCCGATAATTGTGCTGAGTTTGTTAATATGCGCCTGTTGAAAAGAAATTTAAAGATTTGGTTGAATAATTACACTTTAGATGTAACATAATGTAACTCATTATTAATGTATTGTATTGTTGTAATTCATTCTGTTCTATTTTTTGTATGTAAGTTCAGGTTGACTATATATTATAACACTCTAGATTTTTGAGAGCTGAGCCAACAATTAATTAATTAATATCATGATAATTTTAACTGTTAAGTAAATTCTGTAAGTAAATTAAATTAAATTAAATTCTGTAAGTAAGTTAAATTCACTTATCAGTTTATTACACTGTCAATTTACTTACAGAATTTACTTAACAGTTAAAATTATCATGATATTAATTAATTAATTGTTGGCTCAGCTCTCAAAAATCTAGAGTGTTATAATATATAGTCAATCTGAACTTACATAATTATAATTATATTTGAATTTACATGTTTTGTATAATAGTACCTTGTCAAGCAGCCTCTTTGAGGTTCGCTTAAGGTAGCTATTATTTATTCAATAAACGTTTTTTCTATTCTATTTTATTCCAATCTATAGTCTCAAATGAACCACAAAAGTCATGTTATATTGATACAGAAATAAAGTATTCACATGCTTAAACTATTTTTCAAAGGAGGAAATTTCTCAGGAAATTATGTTTAATTATGAAATGTTTTGATTCTGGTTATAGAAGTGTATTGAATTTATATGATTCATTATTTATGAATTATAATATTGTTTTTTAAGCTTTTATGAAAGTTTGAATTCTGCATTAAGATAATTTTATCTAGAAATAACATCAATAAAATGAATATTGGATAATAAACGGATCGATTATATGTGGGCTACATATAATTGAGTAAATATAATATTATTTTTCAATTTAAGTTATTCCGTGGAAAGTTATTTCTACAATACACGAATAGACTTGTAAATATTTAAATGGCAAATGAAGCTGGAATGCAGAACATTCTCCTATAATTCGCCAAATAATAATTGAGGAGGCTTAAATTTAGTAGCGGTATTAAAAACTGGAACTCTGTAGTTACAATAATTATACTGTGTAGCAACTACTGGAACATTTGGCTATTTGAGAATTGAAATTAAAAACCTCTACAGTAGTAGTTTTCCGCTTACTTCAGCTTGTAGTTGAAAAGAGAAACATGCACGACGTCGGATGGCTTTCCAATAAATACGAAGCTACAATTCTGATGCCAGGACTCTTTGCGACTATCGAAATGCCCAGATCTGCTCTCATTGCCATTGAACACCAGTTCACAAGCTGGCCGAGCCGTTGATTGCACCGCATTGTTTCCTTTTGCATCCACTGCGAAAAACAAACAATACAAATTTCACTACTAACCACAGTAAACAAGAAATGAGAAACGAGAAAATGTTGTGAAATGAGAAACAATTTATTAATGAGAAAACAAGTCATTTTAATATGTGAAAAAACTGTTGTAGGCTATATTGGCTATTTACACCACTGAATTGAAAGCTTATTATCAATATAGACATTGGATTTTTAACGCATTTCTTTTATTTAGTATTGATTTTTAGTAAAATTTAACCAAAATATATTGAGCAGCAAAGAAAGAGCAGCTAGGACTGCAATATTATATTGATAATGGTCACAAATGACAAAAACTAGTGTAATGTGCAACGTTTTATAGCTGTTATTCAGGATTTTGTTGTGCTGCTAAGCTTTCTCGAATTGACGGAAAAAAATTGAAAAGCAATAATTTTTTTAGTCACTTCATCTTATTTTTTTCTTATGTTTCAGGACTGTATTTTGGTGTTGGAACCAACTCATCTTCAGATGTATTAGTTTCAAAATGAAATTGCAGTTCTGTGAGCTAATAAAGTGGAATTGATAGTAAAAAATGTGTTTTTCAATTATTATGGAAGACTTTTATAAAATCAACAATATTTATTGAATAAATTGATTCTAGAATGGCCTCGTTACATGTGACAGTCTGGTTTCACACAATAAGTTTATCGCATCATCAACAGTGGTGTAGTTTTTTATATTTTTGATAAATAAAGTATTAACCTACTACCATTATAATAGTAGGCTATAATTGTTGAATATTATAACTTATATTATCAAACGTTTTCATTTTCAAAGTAAAGTTCAACTAGACATTTTATTTATTCAGAATAACCCATGAAATGAGCCAAATGAACATAAACACTAATGTATCAAATATTCACTTTATGAACAGATATGTTGTAAAGTTTATCCATATTAAGGTAAGATAAGCGATATTGCCAGTTCCACAAAATTGAAAATTCCACAAATAATGTGGAACTGACAATATCACTTCTATTGCCCTATTCACTTCTCCTTGCCCATTTATTTATTGTGAAGAATGAAATAAATAGATGGATTGAAGAAAATTAATGAGTGCTTTGATTAAATTATATATTTTACTATAGCAGACACACAATGTTCACTTTCTTATCTGAAATTACCCTTGTACATACTTGGAAATGACTTAAAAGTTTGGAAGATGTGTGAAAATAAGAGTAAATTATGGAAGGGTACTGTGATTTTCAATTAATATATTATTAAAATGAACACACAATATATGTACAGTACAATAGTGTCTATATCATGGATTTTATCACAATAAGACAACAATCTATTCGCATTATCACTACTTTTATTACAATCATCAGGTGAGACTACTCTATGTTCAATAATGAAGGTCTACTTAGAAGATGCGTGTGCCTACAATCATATCAGTTTTTACAGAGAAAAAGGTAGCCTACTATGTTTTTGATGGCACAATAGCAAGTTTATCAATTATTAGCAATGCATTGAGTAGTATATTTATAAAATATCACCAAATTAAATGCATAAGGTAACTTGAATTGTTAAATAAATCAAGTATATTTCAAATACTACCAATTCACATTGAGTAAAAGTATTAATAAAATATCAACTCACTGAATTGATTCCATGGGCTCACTTCAATTGTTGAATAAATCGACACTCTATGAAAAAACCCAATATTGTTAAAAGTATGAATTGTATAGAATGTATTTGCGGCTTACATGACTTACTCAGGACACTCTGCTCAGTCACCCTCTGAGTGGTGGTGGGGGCCTCTGTGCTGACTGGCTTGTGCCAGAATTCCAGGCTAGCCATAAACCCATTGTAGTCGAAAGGAGGCACTGCTGGGCCAGATCTGGATCACACACAATCATTACAAATCTAATTGATCAAGATACGAAATCAACAGTTAGGAAGTAGAATATGGCAAAGAACTATTCAAGAAAAAATTATCGCTCAGTTAATTTCAAAACGTCACTTATTGATTTAGTTTCACTAGAATTGAATGAATGAATGAATTTTATTTGCCAAAAACAAAATACAAAAAATAAATATAAGTATATGCTACTGCACTTAAACCAAGATACATACATTTATTTAATTATATATAATAACGAAATGATATCATTAATAAATGATATAAATAATAGTTATAAAATGAAGATTCAATTTATGTTCACATGCATAAGTACAGTAGGTGAGACAAAAACACCGGCAAAAGGAAGATTCCTTGTGCGCCAGTGTGAGTCGTGAATCAGGGATGTAATATATAAACTTGAATTACTTGATACGTGGATGCAATTCTGTTTTGTTTGAGTATATATCTGAATAGTTCATCAAAATGATTCATTCACAGCATTCAATTTTTGATTTTCGTTTAATGATTATTCAAAGAATATCCAACAATTAATGCTGTAAATCAATCAGTTAGATTAACAATTCAGATCTATACTCACATTAAACAGAATTGTATTGAATCAATTCCAGTGGGACTGAATTAATTGAATGAACATGATAGAACACTATGTCTCACATATATAGTTAAAATTGAAAATTATAAAAATAGAAAGAAAATAAAAATCTCAGTACCCTTTGAGATTTTTATTTTTTTCTATTTTTATTACAAGTTGCGCCTATACAGAAAAGAGTTTTAATATTTTTCTAGAGATTTCATAAATTTCTTCGTAGCTTATGCTATTAGTGAATTGATAAGCTTCCTGAGAAAACAAACTCCTTATACAATATATATAATTAACTTTTTTGAAAGGAATGGAATCACATCCAATATGACAAAACAGGGTTGAGATAGAAAAACGTTCACATTCAATGAATTTATAATTGAATTAATTATAACGATGAAAGTTTATTCATAACAATAGCACTCATAGCACTAGGATTGATTATTAGTAGTACAGATTGAACATGAATGATAATTCAAATTCACATATCAATCATTAACTGTATTGAAAGTAGAAATACACGTTTTTTAGTATTTCACAGATTTCGGAATCATATAATGAGGGATAATAATACAGTTGCAATATTTGAGAAATTTAATAGGTCTTGTGCGTTTGTTTAGAGGTGATGATCACGGTACTTACGAAAACTCAATTAGTAGATTTGGTCCAGGAAAATTCAATTCCTGCTTTTTTCTATTGCCACATAGTGTTGCCACAAGAGCACTTGAATTGGTTGCACCTTGGTAAATCTTCACATTGTCCTGGTTACAATGACTGCAACAGAAAGCAAATGGATAAAGAAATACAGATACAACTGTCACTTGTTACATTTGATTAATTATTGCTGAAAAATAAATAATTTTATCATATTAGATAATTATCTTATATTATGGAAAACCTTAAATACTCTAGTTTCTGTTTTCCTAGAGAATGTGCAACACCAGCACGAAACGCGTCGCCACACCAAAGAATGTGAGTGTTTTTTCGCTTTAAAGTTTTATAAGAATACACTAGTAATAATTCTAGTGAAAACAAGATGGATTACCAACAACGAAATATTTATCTATAGAATCAACATTAACATTTCAATTGATGCATCCAAGCATTGGAGACCTTTGGTCAATCAATTTTGATGTTTATTTCCTGCTTTAATATTTATCCAATTGTACACAATCCATTAAAATGATAGAAGGAGAGAATGAAAGAAACATCAAAATGTTCAAGTTTGTACCTACATCTATAGTAAAACTTGGAATTTTAGAAATACAAACTAACTCTATAATAGTCTTCCAAGAGACTCTCATTTTGTTTCAGTTGAAGTGATGAATAAGGATTCTTGATAATAGAAAGGAAAGCTATAAAGAGCAATTCAAGGAGATTTCTAAACGCGCACATAAGCAGAACACAACTGTGAACAGCAACACTCCATTCTCATCTCCATTCTCTGTGAATCAGGTCAATGCACATGAGGTTTTTTAAACAAATACTTTCAAGCCGTTAAGATAAGGCCTTGCAGAAACTTAGAAATAAATTTACAGGATCTGTTCCTAGTCATTAACTTCAAAATAGATTGCTATTCTGAGTTTGAATCTCATTCTACAAGTGCACTTAAAACATGATTTTACAAATCACGTGCTACAAGAAAATCAAGCTTTGAATAATTTACAGCAGTCATAAAAAAGATTTCATGTTCCATCATTATTTCCTCAGACAAATTATTGGAAACGACTACATTATTTCTTTGTAAAATATGAGAAAGACCTCAGTCCCTGTTATTTGAATTAGTACAATTAAACCTCGTTTATCCGTTTTTGGAAAGATATTTTGGATAATCGAGCTACCACGATAAACCGTTTTTACCGATTTTTGAGAGAAAGTCCTGAATAAAAATGCCTTCAGTTCCTTCAATAGCCTACTTTATGCTGTATCCGCAGTAAAAGAGCACATTGCAATTGTAATTAATTGATGAAGACGTTCGTATTCACCCTCCATTTGAAAATTGTTTTTGTTAACTCGTAATTAATAATTATTATAATATTCTCAGTATTTGAGGTACTCAAATACTTGGTGATTCACTCAAACTTGCGTGCTGTTCTGAATGTCTGAACCAACCATTTTCAACCTCCTATCTCTGTTCAACTAGGTCTTATTGACTTTATGTGATTTAGTTCTGTTCCTTATTCTCCCTCTCTACCTGATATTGACCAATTTCAATAATTTTGAAATTGCTTCTTGCCACGAACAAACAACAATATTCGAATGGAAATATTGAGAAAAAAAAAACATTCTATCAGCAGTAAATGCTAGAAAATTTCATTGAATGAAATACTTGCAATCAAATGAATTATCAGGTTATTCCCTAACAAGCACCAAACTAATCATGAAATTGTAGTGAATATTCAAAATTCGGAAATGAAATAATAAGAGCTTAGCCTGTCTTTTCATTCCCACTCATTTTATGATCATTCCATTTATGAATAAATTGATAATATCAGGGTTTTGGACTGCACCTGTTAGTCTTCCCCAATTATTTTGAAGAATTGTGTTCTGTTTATCAGTAAATAAGTAACGAGCGAAGCTCGGTGCCCCAATATCAACCATATAAATAACCAAATATATAAATAATTATACAGAAATTGCTCTATTAATATAATAGAATAAATGAAATATGAGCAACGATCCACCTGCATACAGGTAGATACAATTACAGACAGCAAAGATACAATTATAAAAACAGTGAACGCTAGAACAGTTTTGAAATCAGAATGAGCAAACTGATTCGAATGAATAGTAGTCTACTGTTAAAAAGCTGCGAGCTTAAAACGTGTAAGTCGGTGCGTTTGTTTGGAGAATGAGGCTGCTCCATTTTTCACGAGTCAATATAGAAAAGAGGGAAAACAGACAAAAAGACTGGAAAGGAAAGCGAGTGGTGGGGTGGACCACTGGGACTGCGAAAAACAAAACAGTGTCTGTGCCTTATTTACATAGCTGTGGGACCACTGCAGGAGCTGTCCTTTCCTCCTCAACTAATCCGTTGCCGAACTTGGCTGTAACGGAATTAGAGAGCTGCCGCCTTTGATAGGTTTCAAGCAGGCAGTCTTCCTTTACTCAACTCGACAGACAATTCTTGCTAGTGCGGTTGCGGTTGCCTCTCTTCTGAGAACGGCCGTTACTCTCCTTGGAGATGTACTCCGGGGACCCTGCAGCCAAACGAATGGCCAGGCAGTTACTACAACTCACACCCGCTCTATATCAGAATAGACCTCCTTCCACCACCACCCTACCTACAAGGTCGTTAATTCTAATTTATCGCGTGAACCCTTCTTCCTACCGCGTCGAATACCTCTGAACCCTCGCCTGTTTTATATGCTGACAGTCAGCTTTTCTACACAAAAATCTCGTGTTTTTATTTTTCACAGGGGTGAACTATAAAGGGTGAAAAGGTGAGCAAACCTTATGTTCATCGCCTGCTTTAGTTTGCCAGTCAGAATGAGAATATAGAACTGCAACTGCAATATTGTTCCTCATCCATGTATGGTTTCAAAAGATATCATGAAAAAATATCCTACTAATAAACTATATTATCGTGGAAAAACGTATCACCAAAATAAACATAACATATTATTGTTGTGACGCTTTAATGCTTCACCTAAAAGTTTTGGAGTTTTCTCAAATGAGAGATATATACTATACTGGACTGAACATTAAGCCCCACAATTGAAATGAACATAATAATAATAATATGATAATAGTGGAATTAGTGTGCTTATTCTATCTGTGGAGCCTGATGTAAGTATATACTAATTTGCACAAACTTTTTTGACTTTGGATGGGGGTCATAATTGAAATTGAGATTTTTTTATTTTTTAGTTTAGTCATAGTTTTGAAGTGGAGATTGGACTTTTTGAAGTGAAAAGTGAAATCTTAACCTTACTCTTTTTTGAAACTTTTATTTGTAAAAATTTGGGAGAAGACAGTTTTGGGCTATGCCTGCTGTCTTCTCCCAATCATATTATATATTATACTTATGATTTGTGATTTTGAATGGAAATTGGACTTTTTGAAGTGAAAAGTGAAATCTTAACCTTACTCTTTTTTGAAACTTTTATTTGTAAAAATTTGGGAGAAGACAGTTTTGGGCTATGCCTGTTGTCTTCTCCCAATCATATTATATATTATACTTATGATTTGTGATTTTGAATGGAAATTGGACTTTTTGAAGTGAAAAGTGAAATCTTAACCTTACTCTTTTTTGAAACTTTTATTTGTAAACATTTGGGAGAAGACAGTTTTGGGCTATGCCTGTTGTCATATCATATGCCCCAATCATATTATATATTACACTAATGATTTGTGATTTTGAATGAAATAAATGAATTAGAATGATATCAGGCATTGATAATAATCTTCTAATATATGTATTGTTATGAATATGATATCGAACTGATTTTTACAAGGTTTTGTAATATTTTTCATTCTCCAGTTAAGAGGAGTCAAGATTTGAGAGCTTTTTAGTTTCCTATACTTTACAGATTATCAATATTTGACATCATACCTATCAGTTCATTATTGAACTATATTGTATCGTGCTTTACAAGAATAGATTCACTCTAATTATAGTAAAACCTAAAAATTCAAATTTCACTCAACTTATTACGTTCAACAAGCTTAGTTTCCATCATTTCTGAGGAACTAATAGTAGAATCTCTAATTCAAGTCTGAATGAGGAGACTTTTCTAGTGACTTTCCAATCACATTCATAATGCGGATGGGATCTTACCCAAAAAATCGAATGTACATTCTATTCCAGATTCATCTCACCTGTGTAAGGTAGAGAGAAGGAGAGATAGAATGGGAAGGGATGTAGCATTACCTGTGTGGTAGATAGAGAGAGAGGAACTTGAGCCTGACCCAAGTGTGCATTGAGCTGATGGTGACGTGATAGCGGCATCTGCGTCTTGGAGCGTAGATACCGGGAAATCCGGGACTGGCAAGTTTGCAGGAGCCCGGCTCTCTGCACAGGAAATCCTGGTACAACCAGTCGCAATCTGCAATCACAAACAACAAAACTTACTTTCTTGAAAAACACAGAACTGGAAAAGCGAAACTCAACCACTCATGACATTGAAACTCAACCATTGTGCATTGATTTCTCCACAGAAGGGGTGTCCACAGAGTTGGGGGGTTGGATGCAGACTGACGAGATTTTTTGTATGGGGAGAGGAGCGAGTGTGGGCTGATTTTTCCAAATTTAAGGAGGGGTGCGTCCAAGGTCTTTCACCCCTGCTACACGGTTTGGAATACATTGACCTCTAAAGCTGTGTGTACCGCACGAACACACGCCGCTCACAATAATGCTAGTTACACACACACCGATTTTTGGACCTACGATTTCTCACCGACCTTATAAATTCTATTGGATTAAATAGATCAAGTCAAACAGATGATGTCCGAATGTCAAACAGATAATGTTTGTCAAGTTCCGTTCAATCTCACAGAATTCATAAGTACGTCCAAGAATCAATGTGTGTATAACTGCACAGCTGATCGTTAGGATTGTCGATTTCAACGATTCATAGGAATCCCAGCTGCTGAGTGTACAGATGACAATACTATTTCAATGCATATTGTTGCACTATTTCAATACTATAATGTGTCAAGCTCCCGTCCAATCTTGGCAAACGGAACGGATCACTATGCTTAGCAAGGAAGTTGCCATATTGGTTTGCTCTTTTAAAAAATACATACAATCTAGGTTGAAATATTATGTCAATCTAAGACGTATTTTGTGGATGGAGTAATAATTTTACAATAAATGAATAGAGTAAGAGAAATACAATCCTAGTTGTTTGACAATATAACAAATGATGCCTCTTACAATATTTCAGTCACTTTATTATTGTAGAGTGGGTGGAAACAAACATTGAAACAAAGATGCATTGGAATGAGTTTTTAAAAATGAATGAACAAAAAATATGTTATAATCTATCAAGATTAGCCTACTTTAAGATTTATTCTACAATAGAATGTACATTTCTAAGACTATTCATGGCTAGAGACTACTTCACCGTCAAATGAGTCTTAATAACTATTGGCCTACATGATTATTACTCTTCGATTCATTGTTCAGAAACATTTTTCTGGAACAGGTATACATTTGACTATGGTAAATTAGTTATGGAAAAGTAGAAGAAGTAGAAAAAGAATCAGAAGAAGTTGAAGAAATAGAAGTAGTAAAAAAAGTAAATT
Source organism: Nilaparvata lugens (assembly GCF_014356525.2). Lineage (NCBI taxonomy): Eukaryota > Metazoa > Arthropoda > Insecta > Hemiptera > Delphacidae > Nilaparvata > Nilaparvata lugens. Next base: position 13,383,659 of record NC_052505.1, on the reverse strand, counting down.
CGTATGGCTTTTGTTGGTGGGGACTCCCTTGCGGGAAGGTCCCACCGCCTGAATATATAATTTGAGCCGTCAATGGGCCTTACGACTGTCATACTTCAGCCGGGACCGACAGTTTAACGTGCCCATCCGATAACACGGGAGTGATCTGGTTGAAAAACTTTTAGAAGTAGTTATGAAGGAGGTAACATTCGATTTTCCATTGAAAATCGAAAACCCCATTTTCCTATTTTGGTAATTTCATGATCAATATTTTGGAATGAGTTTCAGGAATTGAAACAGTTCCACACATTATGGTTTGTGAAAAGTCAAGAAAATTCTCGTGCGACACCCTCTCCCAATCAGTCCGGGTTGAGAAAGTTCCTGACAATGGAACTGAAAAAGTGACAGACATATGAACGGGATGAAGCGCACACTTTTATTGCCTCGTGATAAATTGGATATAGACTAATTGAATACTTGTTATTGCTCAAAGCGTTTCGAGGACGTGAGAGGATAGTTTAAAAAACGTTCTCGGAGAAGAAAAGAGCATCATTAGCTGACAAAGCTGGCAACCGTACAATAGCCAGTAACTTAATGAAGAGCTCGACAAAGGCGCTCAAGTGCCTTTCAAGAGGCTTCAAGAAATCTCTGCAAATGAAAATGGAGAAAATATGATTTTCCACGCTCTTGAGAAATATAATATCCAGTTCAGCACAACAGACCCACGCACGTTAAGATCCTCACACGAGTTTGGTCTTTCTTTTTAGCGTAGGCAGAATTTACTAAGCTTGCTAATATTCTATGCATAAAACAATGTAGTTATGGAATATTTATGTCATACATGTTCATTAGAACTCATAGGTAAAGGGCATATTTAAAAACTTGACAAACTGAGAACTTGACGTGAAGAAATCTTGCAGAATTAAGAATAGGCCTATAAGCATCCTCGGTTAATTAAGAATCTTTATGCACAATTTCAAGTTAATCAGTCCAGTAGTTTAGACGTGATGCTACGTCTAACATAATTCTCCTATCCCGCACGTGTATGAGCCAGTTCTTTCCTTTATTATACTACAGATAACTACATACAAAAATTAACTCAATTCATTCATAGGAAGTTAAGGAGTGAAAAGAGTACGGTGATTCCGGGATGTCATTAATCGATTAGACTCGGGTAGCCAGAAATAAGACTATCCTGAGATAATGTTGAAAAATTATCAACTTCATTTGTGACAACGAAAAACTAGTCTTCTATGGCTTCGAAAGACTTTGAATGTCCACTTCAAGTAACTATAGTATGCTAGTCAAATTATGAATCACTTCAAGTAATTATAGTATACTAGTCAAATTATGAATCACTTCAAGTAATTCTAGTATGCTAGACAAATTATAAATAATGATCAAATCCATGAGAAATCTCATCTGTTTATAGAGATCCATTGAAGACTCACCAGTGTGTTCCAGTCTCCTGCCACCCATAGGCTGGAATCCAACTCCAGTGCTGTTGACAGAGGTGAAACTGAAATAGGCCAAGAACTGCGATCTCACGGTGTATTCTGTTATCCTGTGAAAAAATGGTTCAATTTATTATTCTGTAGAAAAGAAAGTTTTTCGAAATCATTAACAAACTCTATTCAAATTTCAAAATGACTGGACTTTTCTTTAAAATGATGATTCAACCAAAGACCTTAAAGATGCATAGACTCACATGCAACGCTAGTGTCGTACTTGAAATCGGTCATTGAGGGGGCAACCTATAAGATTATTACATACCAATGCCTTTGTAATCTATAATATTACAAATATATAGATATAATATCTCGTGCTAAAATACCCCAATGGCAGCCTTCAATTTCAAGTAAGAGCTATCATGGGAAGGCATAGGCATTGTGGGTCTATATCTCTTTTAAGGTATTTGGATTCAACAGGATGGATTTGAGGAAGAGGGGGAGTGGATGAGAGTGAGAGAGTGTGAGAGAAAGAGAGAGTACGAGAGTGACTGCTGCGCTTCAACTCCAAGCAGAGAAAACGTATACTTTGTATACTGTATGTATTTGTATACCCTGTCTACCTATAAAAGTATACTTTAAATTGTGCTATTCTATGTTCCAAGGTGAAAAATAAATGCTTTGATAGAGGTAAATCAATTCTTTGGAAGAGGGGTGAGAGACAGAGAAAGAGACGTGCAGCGTTTTAACTCCGAGGTAAAAAATGCTCCAAATGTTCCAAATTATTCATGAAAATCCTTACTTTCTTATTCTGCATGAATAAACATGCAATCAAATGTGTCTCAAGAGACAGGTCTAATTATTTTTTGGATATTTTATTGGTCTTAATGTACAAGACTTCTTACATGAGAGGAATAAAAGAAGAGCTGTAACTTTAGTCCTGTAGTAACATTGCCACTGCTCGAATTTTGTGTCTACGCAGCAAAACTTGATAGTATTATTATCTGGATCTGAAATGCAAGTCACAATGCCAGTTATCTCTGCTTGGATTCAATTGCTTACTTCCTTAATTTCCTGTTTTGAACTGGAAATGTTGTGGAAATCTAGAAGACCTAACCCCATTTCGGACTTTTAATGTTAGCCTACCTAAATTTGAGAGAGAAATAGTACAAGGTATTCTTAGTTTTTCTCTCCCGATCTATGCTTCATTGTAAAAAATAATAAATGAATAAATAAAGAGTTTATCGATGACAAAAAGTCAAATATGGAGAATAATGCTCTTATAGAGAATATTCGATTTAACGATGTTGAAATCTGAATGTGAAACATCCGTTTAATTACGGTGAATCAAATGTTTTTTGAATGTTAACCACATTTTCAATTTTCTGTTCAATTAAAAATGTTGTTGAGTACAATTGAAATAAATGCACAAAAATGATGTTGCCCTTCCAAATAAATAATGTCAAGGTAACCCGATATGGATGCACATCATTTCACATTTAAATCTGGTTATCAGGTTGGGCTGGGCGTTTGGGAGGGACTAGTAACAGAGCAGCCTCAAATAACATCGTTTCAGCTAAATTTGACCGGACCGCGACAATTGTCATTTTACTGCTATGATAGCTTCTGTGACAGATGCATGTTTATGAAATCGTTATTCTAATCATTGCCAAAATGACACTGGCAGAAACCATCTCTCACGCTACGGTACCGTTCAATTCTCGCGATCAATAATTATTTCTTCATCTAGAGAGATCATTGTGATACGCTTCTAGCGATCATTGCGCACTGACAAAACCCCATTTCCCAGTTTGCTCTCAAAATTATTTGAACAGGATGAGTTGCAGTCATTTGCATTCTCAAAATACATTTGGAGGAGAACAAATTGGGCTCAGATAACGACTGAATTATCCATGAGATAATTTTTCAATTCGAAAAAATTGTAGTTATTGTGATTCATGTTGACTACTGTTGTGAATGTGTACCAGCTTTAACACACTGGTGTCTTGCATCATGCTGTGATTCATGTGAGCCAGCTCACACATATGCAGTTATTAAAATAATTTCAATAATTGTAATAGTTATTACACTGTTGTCTTGCAACATGTTGTGATTCATGTCATCAAACTCAAATACTCAACACTAATGTGGTCAACGTGATGTGGCCAGTATCCACTTTGAAAATATTTAGATCCGTTGTAGTTATTAGATGTCATGCTATCTTTCTGCAGCTACTATAAAAAATCCCTAAAGACAACTCATTCACAAAAAGACATTTACATAAATATGCCTCACATTATCTTATAAGTCATATCATTCAAAAAACAATCGAGGACTCTGTTCATATATAACATTAACTGTATCAATATTATTATTATGAACATCCATTTCGTAGGTGGCTAATTACTTAATATTATATTATTTTGTTCTATTAGTCGAATCACAGAACCTTTCTTGGAGAATAGATTACTGATCTGTGAATTTAATTTCCCTACAGTTACCTTGAAAAGTGGCCATTCCTGCACTGATTACAGAACGCAAAGAATCACTTTTCCGCTCTAGTGCGGGAATAGTATATTTCGCACCTAGGGCCGAAAATGGGACTTTTCTGGCTCGAAATCGGTTTTCAGGTCCGAGGCCGTAGGCCGAGGACTAGAAAAGATTGAGAGCCGGAAAAACATTTTTGCCCATGGTGAAAACGTTATTTTTCGCCACACAGGAAAATAAACAATATATATATGAGAATAATTGTCTATTATAAGCAGTTCCGAAAGCAAAAGTGGAAGGTCATAGCTCTAGCAAATCTGAGGTAATCTGAATATCAAGAAATTGTCCAAGTATTTTTATTTTTTATTCTGATTTGTCTAAATAACCTAAAAGATTATGTTCAATTATGTAAGAGGTTGAGTTTATACTTTTTATTCTTCCAAATGACAATAAGATGATATTATTATAAATGTTTTGATTATTGAATGATAAACACAAAGAATGAAAAGTTTTTGATCAGCTGTTTTAGCACACTTGAAATTTGGCCAATCTGAATGTCAACGGAAGTTTAGGTTAGAAGTTCTATCCTACTCAGAAAATAGAATTATTTGAATAGTTTATAATATATATCTTATCTGTATTTTATTCATCCAAATAAAATGATAGTATATTATTACAGAATACTTTATTGAATTCTAAAAGCATAATATGATTCCGTTTATCCAACATGTTCCATGATAAACGCTGTACTAGGAGGTTTGAGGTTAGATTCTATTATACTCTGAAAATTGAATTTGAATAGTTTATAATATCTCATTATTTGTATTTCATTCATCCAAATAAAATGATAGTATCTTATTGCAAAAACTTTATTTAATTCTAGAAGCATAAACTGATTCCGTTTCATAAACTATTTTGTAAATACGTGCACAAAGTTCCTCTGCTGCACTCAAGAAGCCATTCTGCCCTCGCCTACGGCTCGGGCATAAATGTTTCTTTCGGTGCGCACTAGTTGCACAAATAACTATTACATTCGTATGCCCAAATTCACCATAACGAAAACTAGGTTTGAGTGGCAGTTGGTTCTAAGTCATATAATTTTGAATTGGTTTTGTAACATGATTTTTTATTCATTTAGAATTAACTGAAGCTCAAATCAAGGTACCTAGAATACATTCTAGTATAATACCTGGTATTCTAGGTACATTGGCTCAAACCAAGTTTTCGTTTTGGTGAATTTGGTCCTTGAACCTTATCAGTACAGTATTAATCTTTGTTTCATTCTAGAACTCATATTTTTATTCTTCAAACTCAATCCTACTATAACTTTTAATCTCCGCAACTGTTGGTTGAAACTTCCTAAATAAATAGGGAATATTTCTAATTTCATTTTACACACCTTGGAAGTTGAAACATAACAGTGGTGATCTTAGATATTACCAGGCTACACAATTCTCTTATTAAACTCACTAGTTATCCCACGATCTTACACGAGTGCAGAGAATTGACCCAAATTAGCAGTGAATTGACCCCTAAATTTTTTAGTTCTCTACTAAAAGTCTCACCCTGTTTTTGAGCTGTTAAATACGTGAAAATCTGTTAAAGCTACGTACTTGACATAAGTCTTTTTTGGGTGTAATATAAGCTACAGAAAATAAACACTGCCACCTCAAGTTTATTCCTTGATTTGGGATAATATATTCGTTCAAATCATGCATATTTGTATGAAACCGTAGTTAATTAATAATTCCTAAATCAATTTTCTTGAGTAGACCCTTGCAACGACTTGCCTATGGAATGTTACCATCTACGTCTGGATGCATCATCTAATTTCAACGCTGATAAAAATTCACATGAAGATACAGATATAGTCGCACTTATTTTATATTCAAGGCTTAATCCAGCAGCTAATCAACCTCCGTTTAATCTGGGATGGTGCATATGGACCACTGTTGAATTAATGTGAGGTGCATCCTATGTAACAGTTCCAATTATTAATTCTGATTGAGAATTGAATCTTATTTTCTCTTATATCTCAAATCAATAAACTTTGTATTCCTCAACATGCAAGCAGCTGATAGGAAATTTGATATTTGAAGCTCTACGCTTTTTGTAATAACATGATTGTTCTTAAAACCATTGAAACTAGGATAACCAAGTCCAGGATAACATGTTAGACCTTAATTAAGGCAAAGAGCACACCTGTTGATTCTCCTGCGCCTAATAACATGGTTCTGTTTTTGCTACCCGGACCTAATCCCTGTTCTACGCCGGGAGAGGAAATCGTAAACTTGAGCCTAGTGTGAGCTATGACGGGCAGGAGGTGTTGGAAATTTTTAAACTGGAGAGGGTTTGATAGAGGGAGAGGAAGGATTTGGAATGAGAGATTTCCTTGTGGGAATTTGGTCCGGGTAGCGCGCTAACATTGTAAGTTAGCAGCTGGGCCAGGGGAGTTATTTATGGATCAGATAGTGGCGGAGCGCCGCCGTTTCCGCCGCGGAGGCAACGACGAGTCTCCACTCTCACTCAATCGCTCACTCTCAACGGTCCCCAACTTTCCTTCCTCCATGCCCACTGTTATTTACTGCTAATATTCAACTTTGGCAACTATCCGCTGCAAAAGGCAAAGTATGCAAATATGGTTCGCAACGAGGATGTCTTAAGCCTTTTGCTCTCTTAGTTCAACACTTGGAGAGGATGTTTGTCGTTGCATCATCGCTGGCAAAGTTGAGTGATTATCATCCAACGCTCTAATTCAATTTTGAATATGATGCTGGTTATAGCTCATTTTGTCAAGAGATCGGTCCGCACGATAATGCAAAGAAGAGCAGCTTGATGCAAATTTCTAGCAATCTCCTTTCCTATCAATTTTGATATTTTCCTGCTTTAATTCTCCAAAGCTTGAGTTACCAAGTAGATGAAATCAATGATACTGGAAAACAGTCAATACTTAGATACATTTTTCACGTGACATTGTGATATTAAATATTATCATTGCTATCAGTAATAATTGATTCATACTTCACAAATCATCCTTTCCTTCAAGATTCGTTATCCTTAGTTCCTAGACAAACTGAATAACGATATTGTATATAATATACTCCATAGTCTGTGCAAACCTTAGTTTACAGCATTGCTCTCATGGAGTATAGTGCTGCTAGATTTTACAAAATACAAAAAGTCTGTGAGATAATTGTGTGAGAGAAAAAGCTAAAAACCATAAGCATTTTTATGGAAACAGTATAGAAACGGCAAAAGTGTGCTACTATATTGTTACATTAGCATTGGTCATAAAGCCCCATGCTGCAAACTAAGGTTTCCACGGACTATAGAACTATCAGGTTTTATTTACTGTTGAAATGTATTTAGGCCTACACAAGTATTTTGAAACATTCATTACTTCCACATCGGAGTACAATGCATCATAAGAGCATCTAGGTTTTATGACGAAACTATTGTTTTCATGTAATTCATGTTGATGAGAAGAAACAATATGAATGTTTAATTATTTTAGTTCATGTTCTATGACAAATCTAATGGTAATTTGATGAGTACATTAGTACATCATTGACTCAACATGACCTTTCCAAAACGTTGAAATATATGAGAATGCTCTATTTTTGCAACTTATCAACGTTGTACTGGATTCAAGAGTTAATAGATAACTGAATCTAAATTCGAGGCAGGGTCCATGAATGTGCGAAAATGAATAATGGTGATAGGCGGTCAGGTTTTACATGGAGGAAGCGACGATGAAAGTCCCTAAAAGACCTTATCTGTGCAATTCCTAGACGAGCTCGTTGCCTCTTTATAAGCAGTTTGCGCCGTTCATCCTTGCCTCGCTATATTCTATTTCGTATGAGGGTTTCCGGTGGAGCAAAGAGCGTCTGAGTTGGCGGAGACCCTTCCGAGCGCACATCCATTAATCAGAGCCAGATTAGGTTAGAAACAAAAAGTAAAGTGAGAAGTGATGTCAGGGTCATTAGTGAGCCAGCGATTGCACTTCTACAGTCGTTCAACACCTCTCACTGACACACCAACACACACAATCATACGTGGCGTAAGCTACGCAACCTACGCAGGGCAACATTCACTTTCTACGTCATCATGAACCAACTTGTGTGAACGGAAATCGCTGAGCTGGTAGTTAAATGTGTGCTCGCCTGGCTGCATGAGGCTAAACCCTGGATTTTGTTGTCTCCAAACTTCTCACTCAAGTCGATCCACTGAACCTTCAACGTAGCCTAATGTACAAGTAACAAGTAAATGCTACAATTTACTCCACCCCTCTCCACATAAGTTCAGTTACTGATGAAACTATACACATTAGTATAATCAGATAAACAATTATCATATATTGTTCCTCTTAATTGAATATTTGATAAAGTTTTAGTGAAACAAATGAGTGAGAATTATCTATAGTAATATTGGGTAGTAAAAGGATTTTAGTATTCACGTTTCACAGACAATCACCATCGGCTATACATACTTTAGTACTGGACTGTCTGATGGGGTCCAGTAAAAATACAAAGGAATATTGGAAAACCCAGAGAACCATTGCAATTGCATAACAAGTTGGCCAAACTTATCGGTTCATTGAAGCTCCGAAGTTGACAGTTCGATTGGTAGAAGGTTCTCTCAATATCAATGAAATAATGTGTTTATGTACTACAAACAGAAGATATTCATAGCAAGTTTTTCAATTCTTCACATTCAAATTGATTAGACTTTTTTGATGCAACAACAATTTTAAACATGTGAAAAACTCGTGGAATGGTTGATGGAATATGAAAGATTATGATGATGCAATGGAACGAAATCTCCTCACCAGGTGAAGAGCATTATCATTTCTCACAAATTAAATGATAATTGAAATTAGTTTTATTTACGTAGATGAAAGAAACGGAATTGTCTTTTCGTAAGATATTGATCAGCATTGTTGTAGAGTTAACCGTGCTGAGCCAAGAGATCTGAACAAACTATTTGGAGTTTCTCAGCCAAAGACCAATCATCAAGCACTTGCACAAGCATTACAACAAGTTAAGTATTTCCAGCCACTTTGACACACGACCTAGTTTAATGACAGATCTCGTTTGGCGTCTGTAGGCTGCGTCGTCAATCAAAGGGTTGAGTCAACAGATCAAACACCAACCGCCATCAAGAGTAATTCGATGATCGGCACCCGCCTTTGAGTTCAAATCGTCTGCTAACTTGGCTCACTTCAATCTTCAGGGAGAACACCCACTAATATGGTAAACTACAGAATTGAGGCTTCAAGATGATCTCGAAGTGAGTTTAGGAGGAATGCTGAAATTCGGAGAAATAATTCAACTTTCAGAAGGTGCAAGCAAAGAATACCATTATAAGAATGTTATAGATAACTATTATTCCAAAGATTGTTTTGTTTCATTCTATAGTGCTAGCTACACCGGATGAGTTCTCTCAGGAGATTCTATCATTTTTGATATTATTATTCAGAGAGTTGGACAAATTTAAACTATTTGTGTCCTCAACCTCATTTCTACAAATTTGTATCTTCACTTAACTGCATTAGTGAATATTCACGGTATCATTATTCCTTTTAAAGATGAATAACGAGTGACCTGGCTGTTTAATTGGATTTTTCAATTTATCGCATGATAGATTGACATAAGTTATCTTGTGAGACCGGACTCACCAAAGTGAGCTTGCTGACTAACTGAGAGTTATCAGGTTATCAGTTTGTTAATAATGGAAGGAACATGGATGAATAATTATAGAACTACAACCACTATAGCGAACTATAGAATAAAAGTACTTCATTGGTCCATACAACCAATTATCAACTACTGAAGTATTAATTTCTGATTTTAATCTTAACTACTTCCAAGCTGTTGGAACTCTTGAATGTTTGTATTTCAATCAACTATTTCATAGAACATCTGCAGAAGACTGCCTTGAAATTACTTGCATCTTAGAAACCTAGTAGACCTCTGAGATCAATATGATGAGTTAGCGGCTTGCTTTACTTGGAAGTTTCATACAACCAATTAGGCCTTCTATTAGAGTTAATTTGAATATCAGAGGAAACATCAATTGAATTGATCTAATACGAATTCCAAACATAGCGAGATACACCCGGAATAACAAACAAGAAACAAACACTGATTATTGAATCTTGCCAACTATATTTTCGTCGTAATTTGTCAGTTGTAAAACATTTATTGTTACTTGATATCAAAGGTTGGAGTTTAGGAAAATAATAGGACGAAAGGAATAGTCGACACGACGAGTTATGAAAGGATACGGAAGGGATAAGGAGAGCGGAGGAAGGGGAAAGTTCAGCGAAGGAGTTTCCAAGTTTAATTAGGTTGTACACATTTATGATGATGGGGAAGTTTGTGCCCCTATAGTCAGCTTGCTGCTTCCCAGTCTGCTGTGCTGTGTGTATTTAGCAGGAGACAGCAGCAACTGACACAGTGCCGTGAATGAGCCTAGAACAGTAGCAGCAGTAGCGGTAACAGTAGCGGCAGCAACAGTAGCAGCAGCAGTTGCTCGAGGGAACTTGGAACAATGACCCTCCTGCGTGTCGTCACTGTCTCATTGCTACCACTACCACTGTCACACCGACACAAACTTCACCTTGCAAATCTAAAATTGTGTTGAAATTTTCAAAATGTTCTCGGCTTTCACTCCTGATAACTTATGGGCCCAAACGCTCCTATCAACAGAATCGATTCTCCGTGAATCTTCTAATTGATTGAACAGCCATGGCAATACAAAGATGAGGAGGATCCAATTATTATTAGACTTGAAACAATTTTATGATTTTACTACGTTTTCAAAAATATTGATAGACTTTTCCATTAAGATTCAGGAATGAATATGAAATGGAGAAACTAATTTATTTTTCAGAAACACCATGGAGTATTATGGATCTATGGCTATCCATGGTGTAATGCTCTGGGAATTTCGCAAACCAATTGTATCACACCCCAACTACACAGTCCTAAACTAAACTTTCTCGACCATTTTCCTGTTATATTTTGGACAGAGAGCTACTGTAATTATGGATAACATCTAGAAAGCTAAGAACGGTTTTGGAGATAAAGGTTTTATATTGTGATTTGGGTGACATTCCAAAATACATTAAAATCACAACTCTCATGAAATTATCTTAACCTGTGGATCATAAATACTCTCAAAACATGGTTTATGAGGAAATTACAAAACTCTTCAATGATAAAAACTTGATAAATCGATTTCCACTTTGAAATCAATCCACCTAGGAAGTTTAAAAACGTGACATGAATATAGGATATGTTGTCAAGTTAATGACAACAATCTGATTTGAATAATAACATCGTACATGACATGTCCGGGCTCACCAGGCTGTATTAGGCTATGCAATTTTGCGAGGCACGTTGAAATATTTAGTGAGACCAAATTTGATTATGGAATTATTATTGATAACCTTCGTTGCTTCACCTGGTAGATATTATTCCCTGATAACATATATTGTGTAGAAATTTACAATCTAGATGTAAAGCGCTGGACATTACCGGTCGAGCTCATGATGAAAACTGGGATAGAAAAGTTGAACGCCAAACATGCAGCAGACATGAATTGTTTCCAGCAGCAGAAAAGTGACATCTCATCAACTGAAATAACAAATACTGTATGCAGAAATTTTCCAGTCATGTGGCGTTTCCAAATTAATTACATGATTCATGGGTACTGATGCACTGCACTACACATGTGCCCATGCTGTGAGTTGTGATGTGAGCAGACAGTATAGGATAGATACTCTCTGGATGTGAGTGAGGGATTGGTATGGGTTTGTGAGTTTATTTTTGGCCGCTCGAGTGCATTCTCGTATATATCGATCGGGCGCCAAAACGGACGCGTTGCAAGGGCCAAAGGTCCTCGTTTGATTTATTCCCGAATATTTTCTTGCCGTGATTTCATTAGTAATCGTGTCACTTGCTTCCCGGGAATTTATCACGGTGTTAGCGGAGGAAAGTTGGACAATGGCCGACTGCGAAAAGCAATAAAAATTCTATTCCCAGTCGGCAACGGAAAGGCATAAGCTGCAACCATGGAGGACAACATCCCCCTCTCAATCGAGCAACCCCCTTCCCTCACCAACACTCCCATTCCACCCCCCACGACGGTTACCTCATTTCTTTCAGTTATTTATTACATACGGATTGTGACTCTTTTGTTCCTACAGCGAGCGCAAAAGTAAATTTGAAACAATCTCATTTCCTAAAGTGTACACAAACACAGCCAAAAGATGTCTGGCTCTGGCGTATAATCTTTTCAAAGCTGGGCAGCATTGCATATTTTTTCCAGAATGAACGAAAATGGTGGACCTGACAGCTTCAGTGAAAACGATTTGAATAGAGTATGGGACATCATCAACCTGTTCTCCTGTGCTCTTTTGTCAAAAGTGAAAAGATTCATAAAAATCGTATTCACTTCTTTTGTTGAGTATGACGCCTACTTAATCTCTGGGATTTTGTGTCGATATAAATTTGTGCATATTTCTAATCGAAGCAGTGGGACTACAATCATTTTCTCTTTCTCATATGTGCTCTTTTTCTCTTTGTACGAGAAGAGCATGAATTTCTGTACGATGACCAAACCCTTATAATGAGGGTATTCTTACACCTAATTTTGATGAGAATTAGATACATTATACGTCGTTTTCAAGTTGTACAGTTCCAATGAATAGAAACTCAATTTGGTGTTTTTAGTGAAATTCGACATATTGACATTACCATCCACATTTCTAAATAATATTTATGTTGGAAACTCATCAATTTCCATCTGTAGAATCATTAGAGTGATTCCATTTATTATTAGGGTTGAGGTGAAATGAAATCATTGGTTTAAAGCAAGTCTTATTAATTTGAGAACGTGATATGGTTGAGGATTGATGATCCATCTTCACATAAAAGTTTTAAGATAGTTCTGAATTCTATTTTTTAATCCATCTAATAACAGATTTATAATTCTTTGGATAAAATACTATTCTATTATAAAAAGCCTGTATCGAACTGAGAGTTAATATTGTCAGCACTTTAAACCAAATCTATCGCACTTTCTTTCTTAAACTTTATTTAATCACGTTCTCTTATATTGTGGTATGTGGTATCTATATGGGATGAAAACGACTTGATATTTTCAAAAGTACTCACTTATTAAATCAATTTGAGTTTCTAGTTTCGGTTGTTATACCATTATCAATCTCTAGTAAACTGAAAGCTTATACATTGAGCAGCAGAATTTATTATATGGGTAAAGTTCAACGATTGGCCATTGGGCTCGTCTGTGATTGGCCTAGTCTAGAAACGCTCAAGTATTCCAATTTTTGGTCAAGATAACTATTGAAAACAACGAATGAAGAGTAACTTACAAATACGTTGAATTTTATCACATTATCCATTAGGTTTTGTTAGTTACCAAGTTTCTCTCCATCTGTTGTTGTTCTACGGTTCTCATGATCGTTTTTGGACTTGGGCGTGTCGGCCATTGACAGTCGAGATCAATTTTCATTACGGCAAGGAAAGTTGTGTGAGTGCGCCACACCAGATTTCTCAAGTTGAACAGTTCCAATTATTAGAAACTCAATTTGGTGTTTTTAGTGGAATGCGACATATTGACATTATCATCCACATTTCTAAATTATATTAATGTTGGAAACTCATCAATTTCCATCTGTAGGTTCATGTTAGAGTGATTCCATTTATTAGGAGGGTTAAGGTAAAATGAAATCATTGGTTTAAAGCAAGTCTTATTAATTTGAAGAACGTGATATGGTTGAGGATTGAGGATCCACCTTCACACAAAAGTTTTAAATTAGTTCTGAATTCTATTTTTAATCGATTCAATAACTGATTTATAATTATTTGGATAAAATACCACGCTACTATTAAAAGCCTATATCGAACTGAGAGTTTATATTGTCAGCACTTTTAACCAAATCTATCGCACTTTCTTTCTTAAACTTTATTCAATCACTTTCTCTTATGTTGTGGTATGTATCTATATGGGATGGAAACGACTTGATATTTTTAAAAGAACTCACTTATTAAATCAATTTGAGTTCCTAGTTTCGGTTGTTATACCATTATCAATCTCTAGTAAACTGAAAGCTTATACATTGAGTAGCAGCATATAATATGGGTAAAGCTCAACGATTGGCCATTGGGCTCGTCTGTAATTGGCCTAGTCTAGAAACTCTCAAGTATTCCAATTTTTGGTCATGATAACTATTGAACAACAACGAATGAAGAGTAACTTACAAATACGTTAAATTCAATCACATTATCCATTAGGTTTTGTTAGTTACCAAGTTTCTCTTCATTTGTTGTTGTTCTACGGTTCTCATGATCGTATTTGGACTTGGGCGTGTCGGCCATTGACAGTCGAGATCAACCTTCATTGGTCAAAAGCTAATGTCAAATATTAGGGTTTCTTCCATGCTTTCGGTTTACTGTTTACTAGAAATTGTTAAAGGTGTAAGCATACTGAAGTAAGCATCTGGAATACTAATCCAATAACTCAGTGATTTTGAAAATGTCACGACGTTTCCATTCAATTTCATTCATAAGGCCCACTTCATTTCAACACAAGTTAACAATGATAAAATTCCAAACAAGCCCCATATTAGTTCTCTTGAGTATGAGTTTTATAAGAATATTGGAATGATGTGAATTTTAGGATTGGAAGCATTTTTCATGAGAACAGAATACATTATCAACATTATATTGCTATATGATCTTTGAACATTCAAAATGAATAATGAAAATTCTTTCACGATTGTAACTGCATGATACGGTAGAAACCATCCAAATAAATGAAATGTATGTAACTTGGAAAAGTGAGCAGTATTTGAAGCATTGTGGGGAATTACTTCCACTCATCACTTGAGGATTGTTGACAGAGGAGCATTGTTCACGTTTTCGAGTATTCGAGCTTGGTTGGCTGCCAATGCCAAGATCATAACGTTGAAAACAAAAGACAGAGACTCTTGACTCTTCCTTTTCGTATTCAGAGCTCAGTAGGGAAACAATAAATATATTATGAAGAGAGCGAAAAATGGCTTATTCCGTCCTACACTATATTTCCCTGTTGTGTATGCGGTAGACTAAAGGGATGCTGACTGTGTCTACGTATGCACACTTTCCAACACACATTCACATACTCTCACCATCACAAAATGAGAAAAATATGATCGAGAGAAAGCAGAAAACTCCAAAGCTATGACGGTTTCATATTAAATATGTATTTCTCAATGAAAAAAGGACGCTCAATGGAACTCGGCTGGCTTTGTGAGATTCCATTTCCAGCTATGACATTGGAACATTTGTTAGGTTCGGCCATGGCTTTGACAAATATTAATTAATAAGGCTTTATGATTTTGATTTCAAATAGCTTGCATATGACATGACACACTGTGTCTTATCTGCAGAGAGTTACCAAATATTATTCGGAATCAAAACGACGTTCTACCAAATCACTGTATACTATGAGTGCTCTATCATAAATTATTATTATTGTACCTGATTAAAGAATAATAAAACTATTCTATTTTGTCTTGAATTGATACAAAATATTGGAGCTGATAAAGAATTTATGACAAGGTTTTTGTCGTGATTTCTTCTCACATTATTCAATGACTTACTGATCAAGCTGTGAAGGAATCGTATTTGCAACGAAGTATTGGAGAAATTTCGTTTTGTGAGGAGCATCTCTCAAGGACAACATCATCTCTTTAGTTGAGATCATTAACCGTTTGAGGAGCAGCTTCACTATTTTCGCTGCAAGCATAAAGAATTCTGGAATATTCAACGTTCTGACAATGATGAATTGCTATCTCACTTTCTTCTTTCCTCAATTTTAAGCTTCTGGGTCATGTTTTTCAACAAAAGGTTCCTTTAATAACCAAGAGACAAACGGTTATAGCTACTCAACAATGATTTTTCCCACGATAGGTTGAGTTATCGATTTCTTAAACGTAACGAAATAGGTATTTCGTGGTTCAGAGTCTTGAACTCTATCTTGCGAGTTAATAATCTTTGAATAGTTTCAAAGTTGAGCGAAATCTGACTATCGCTCATTTATCTCCTTCCGAGAGTGAGTATTTCTGGATTGAGTATCATTTTGAATTGTTGTTAGGCCTATAGGCCTAAACCTTCAATAGGTACACGGAGAGAAACAAGCAATGCTCTAGGTACTTCCTTAGGCTGGGCACACGCCGATTAGTCAAGACACGACAGTCACGTTTAGTCACAATACTTACTTCACATAGTTGCTTATGGAGTCATGCCTAATTGCAATGACTATTCAGTGTGAGTTTCTCCATAAGCAACAATGTGAAGTATTGTGACTAAACGTGACTAGTGTTGCCTTGACTAATCGGTGTGTGCCCAGCCTTAGTATTCTCTACAATTCTTTCTCAGATTGATACAAATTTCATCAGAAATATCACGAAGTCTGACAGATAGAACTTACAGAGGAAGAGCAATTTTTTCATAATACTTTGAAATTATTTACAATCTCAAATTATTGTTGAAAAATATATGCAACAATAAATGTTGTATTATACTTCTCCATCAAGATCTCTTCTTTTTTGAACAAAATTATATGAATCCAAATACTGTGCATCGAAGTTTTGAAAAGAATCGACCTATTTAGATATTGACAAGAATCAAAATATCACCATAAACTAAAATATCGATCGAAATAGATATCAACATGAATCAAAGTAACGCTAAAAACCAAAATATAACGCTAAACCAAATTACATATCAATGTTGAATCCAAATACTGTGCGTCGGTTGAACAAAAGCCGTATTTAAACCGTGATTAATCTCACGATTTCTGATTGGCTCTTGTGCAATTAATCACGGTTAAAATTTAACCGGCTTTTGTGCAACCGGGCCTGTGTGTCAAAGTTTTGTAGAGAACTATCCGAAATAGATATCGACATGAATCCAAGTACCAGAATAACACCAAAGACGAGAATAACGACCAAAATAGATATCGACGTGAATTCAAATACCAAAATAGAAATCCACACGGATCCAGAACTGTTTGTTGAAGTTTTGAAGATTGAACAAAAGAGTCGCTAGCAGTGTTGTTGCAGGAGCTCTTTAATACCGTCTGTATTGAGTAAGAAGTAAGATTTCCTTCTTCTTTCAATCTGATATATCAAGACGCGGGAACCGCAGAGGAAGTTGAGAGGGAATTCCGGTTCTGGGGTAGCTAATGGCATAGAAACTGTCCAGATAAAAGACATTTGTATTCAAAACTGAGAACTTATGGAGAGCACCTTGATTCTGGTTGGCTGTTCCAAGATCAACACATTTCGCGTCTACATCCTGCATCCTTATTCACCTGGCTGAACCCATACCCGAACCGCGAATTCGCACACATTATACTCTAGAGTAGAAACGAATTTGCTCACAGTCATAATAATTTGTATAATGGAAGGCTGAGAAGAGGACACAAGTTGTATTCCAAATATCCAGTATTTGAATGTACCATGATAAGAAATTTTTGTTTATAGTCTTGAATACGGCATTGAAAGGACGATTTGAATGAGAGTTTCGAATGAATATTGAAACTATGAGTAATGAGGATGGAATGATTCAAAATAATCATTGGTAGTATGATATAAACTCTCATCTATCCTCTCTGAAATATAATTAACATTATGATTTAGCATAGGCTTAGAAAAACTCTCATAATAACTGTAATAGAATTAGAGACCTTTCCAGAAATATGTAGGATTTAATCAGCTAGAACTGAAAATGAATAGTTGAAAAGGAGGAATCAACAAACTGAATAAATAACGACTGCTATGCATCACCACAATTACATGAGACTATGTTCAAGAAAATTGAATAAGAATTTAGTAATCGAAAATTGAATCAGAATTTGATACAGTATCATTATATCCATTTTATCAATATTTCTTAATATCCAATCGGAAACAATAAGAATATTGAAAGCACCGATATATCGCCAGAATAGCCTTTACTATAGTTGTTAAACAATCTATAGTATACTAACACGAAACCCAAAGTTGATCGTCAGAACTCAAAGTTGGATCTTAAATTAGATAACTCGAGAGCTTTAAGGGTCAAGAATCAATGGTTGACTCTTAAGGTGCGTACAGACTTTCGCTTTGCTCCGCAATCGAACGTCACTCGAGCAGATCGATTGATGATCGACCGAGGAGCAAGAGTGGAACACGAGAAGAGCTAACATCTCCCGTAACGTTCATGATCGCAGCGATTGCGGAGCGAGTGCGGATCGTGCGCGGGGGTGTTGGAGGTGCGTATATCTGTACGCACCTTTAAAGCTCAAGAGTTGACTCTTTAGGCCTAAAGCTGCTTACAGATATACGCGCCTCCAACCCGCTCCGCGCACGCTCCGCCCTCGTTCCGCCCTCGCTCCGCCATCGCTCCGCAATCGCTCCGCCCCGCTCTGCACTCGCACCGATCATGAACGTTATGGGAGATGTTAGCTCTTATCGCGTTCCACTCTTGCTCCTCGGTCGATCATCAATCGCTCTGCTTGAATGACGTTCGGTTGCGGAGCAGAGCGAAAGTCTGTACGCACCTTAAGAGTCAACCATTGATTCTTGACCCTTGAAGCTCTCGAGTTATCTAATTTAAGATTCAACTTTGAGTTCTGACGATCAACTTTGAGTTTCGTGTTAGTATACTATAGATTGTTCAACAACTATAGTAAAGGCTATTCTGGCGAGATATCGGTGCTTTCAATATTCTTATTGTTTCCGCACCTTAAGAGTTAGCCAATGCTTGACTCTCGACTCTAAAAACTTATTGGTCACACAGGTCTTAAGACATTATGCTTAGGTTCCTTCTAGTATGGTTTCCATATTTTAATTTTTCCAAATTCACCTCCCGAGAGACTCATACCTTCTATGCTTGTAACAGGCCTACAATTCAATCAAATATTGCGGTCGTCACTCTAGTTCGATTATTATAGTGAACACCTTGATTTATTGCGGTTTAGCAGCGTATTTTGCAGGTGTTAGTGGCTAGTGTACCGAACCGAGAGAGACGAAACGAACCGGACAAGGGAAGAGAAAGTGCAAGGGAACGAGTAGAGTGTTACCTCAATTATTCGGAGGGATGTTTCAGTCGGGTGGTGAGGGGGGTGGGGGAATTTGGAGTGGGGGTATGGGCACTAATACACCAATTACGAGATTGAATGCAGAGCTGGTTCTGGACTGCACTGAGCATGCATTATTGCGGCGAGTAGTGACGCAGGCCGCTGCACTACTGAACCAGGCTTGAGATGAGTTGCACGGTAATTAGCCGAGCACTGTTAACGTAATGATCCGAGAATCGCATCAGGCGATGATCTAAATGGGTCATTCGCCAACTGTAACTGTTTTAGCCTGCGATTGCAGCCATCGAGTGCATCAACTATAATCACAACAGGGGCTCACTCTGGGGGCTGCCGATGACTATGATGCTAGTTCCCATACAAGTTCTTCTCTACAATTGGATTAAGCATTGGCTTTGTGAATCTAGGAGATCTCATTCGTCTGGTGGTTTCATTTGGTTGGAGGATTCTACATGCGAGTTCAGCATTTATATTGCCAAGTCACTACAAAAGTTGCATTAGTTCGAGAGTAATGTTCCAAACTCTACCCGCTCTGTATAGAAATAACCCACATGTAGGTTTGCTCACATGAAGAGGGGGTTTAGACTCAGCTCTGGGGGGGGGTTGGATTTTGGGGGATTCCAAAAAAGTCAGCATTGTTCGAAAAGACAATTACTGATGACTGGTTATCGTGGGAGGGCGACGCTGAATTTTTCTGAATTTATAGTGGTGCATCATTGACGTTGGGAGATGGGCACTCCTGAAATAACTATGGCTGACTATACAGTTACTATACAGATTATACTCTATCACTGGTTTCATAATCTCTCATTATTGATCACTATGACAAGTAAAAACAAAATGACCTTTTTGGTATTATACAATCAGCAATCCTCTTCAATTGCGTTGTTAATATTTGCGTAGAATGTGTTTGATTTCAATAATGTGGACGTTCAGTACATGCAAGTAATAGAAGCGATTTTGTTTGTAATATTTTGAAAAATTCTGGTGGGTCTTATTCCGGACTCCTAACATCACTCTTGATAAAGAACCTCCAATCTTCACTTACTGGCCCTGCGAACTAGGCTCTGTTTTTTATTAAAAGAGAATGCTCATAGGAACACAATGTCAAAGTCTCTGAAATACTTTTCAGAGGATGGTGGATAAAGATACTGAAGAGGTTTAACCGAGCTGACTGAAGAGTAACAGCATTCTATCAAACAGTTCTCATAACACTTTTTTTTAGAAAAATACTTCAACTTGAAGATGCTTCTCAATTCGTTTTATCAGAAAAACATGCAGTCTTACAGTCAAAACAGTGCATTGTTACAGCATGTTCTCATACTTTCAAAATTTATAGTGTCACAGTCAATCAGTCTCCATCTCAGGTAAGCCAGGTAAAAACTCACAGATCCTCTTCCAGCAAAAGGATCAGTGTTCAGCGCAAACCACAAAGCGTGATTGATAACGTTTCTGTCAACTCAGAGAACAGGGAAATAGTAGATATGAACCTGACATCTCTTTGCATTCGAGTTGTAAAAGGTAGATTCATGTAGACATTATTTTCATAATTGCATGTAGTACTGTATCCCTTATTTTTATTTTTTTAGTAACTTGCTTAATACGATTGTAAATTATAGTAAAGACTGTTTTGGGCCTGTAGTCTTCTTTGTTCTGTAATGAATGAATAAATAAATAAATAATACCCTGATATTTGTTGTTCTAAGCAACATTGATATTATTGAATGAAAAAGACTAAGAAATTTATTGATACTTAGAAAGACCGTTTCGGTTATTACACCATTGTCAATCTCTGAGAAACTAGTAGATGTTTCTCAGAGATTGACAATGGTGTAATAACCGAAACCGGTCTTTCTAAGTATCAATAAATCTGTGGTTTTTTGACAACTTCTTAGTCTTTTTCATTCAATATGAATAATTACCACAATATCAACTTCTCAACTACACAAAAAAAACATTGATATTATTTTTGTGTATGGACATTTTCAGATCCATCATTAGAGGTTATTTTAAAGTGAGAGTTCAGAGTGAGTTTAGAGTTTGGTGCAGTTTGAGATGGTTGTGTTACTTACTGAAAAATGAGCGTTGCAGTCCCTTTGTCACCGAACAGAACGACAGGCGGTGAAAACCGCTCGTTTCCGCCACAAATCTGAGTTCCAGCTGGATCGACCACAGGATCTCCGCCTTCCACCAATTGAACGAATCCCGACTCACAACTGCAACACAACAGAATCCACCTACTTAAAAACTGAACAGAATTCAAATTGTGCACGGATACTAAAACAATTTTCATTAACTTTGCTCTTCAACGCTAGCACAGAATAAAATCAATGATTAGAAAAGAATCAACAGGATACATCCAAAGCTGCTTCTCTCTCCAATTTTGATAGTAAATGCAGTCCAAATGAGGTATGTTAACACTACTTAATATCTGGGCACCGAGCTTCGCTCGTTATTTTTATTTATTGATGAACAGAACACAATTATTCTCTAGAATGGTCGTGTTTATATTTCACAGCTGGCTATACGTCATTTTATGAATTTCTGGGATGCGATATTTTGAGTTTTCACATACTCACTCGCTCACTCACTTTTTTACTATCCACAGACGACGAAAGTCTCAGCTGTTCCAGCCAAGGATGAATTATCCTTTTAATGTCGTTTAGCGAGTTTTCCCAAGGATGAGACCTAGTGCAATCGAATTTTTATATCATAAACCTACTTTGTTCCAAATTTCGTGGAAATCTTTAGAGCCGTTTTCGAGATCCGTTGAACATGAATAACCAGATATAAATATAAATAACCAGATATAAAAATACAGAAATTGCTCGCTTAAGAGAAGTAATAGTAAAGCATAGAGAAACAATAGCGTAAGTAGATATCCCATGGTATAGGGCGTTTATGTCGCAACTTTTACTGTTATCCCAAGCCGATTACTGTCGATTATTGTCGATTTTTACTGTTTTGTTGGGGTGAGAGTGTATAAACGGCACAGTATGAGAGATTACGAGCGTCACACAGCTTCACGGGAAAGAACTACGTTAACTATCGGCTTGGGATAACAGCAAAAGTTGCGACATAAACGTCCTATACCATGGGATATCTACTTACGCTATTATCTCTCTATGATAATAGGATTATAATGTAGGGAACCCATCATTTCCAGTCTGTGTATCCGACAGTATTTGAATATGAAATGATGGTGTTTTGGAGTAATGAGGCTTGATGAAGCATTAAAGTTTGGGTTCATACAGATGGGCAAGCGGGCGATAGTAACGCAACTGGAACTATCACTTTTTCACAATATACAAGTTCAATAAGTTGTATATAAATAAGTGAATAATAGTACAGTATTAAAATAAATTGTTCTGAACTTTTCAAACTTCATATTTTGAAAAGCTACTGAATATTCAAGCTAGAGATTTGTTTGGACATTAAGTCAAGTTAGTGTTTTCATCCTAACAATGCACAAAATTGTTTACATTTTTGTGTGTAACTATATGGAATTTGTATTACTATTTCAATCTATTTATTCATTTATTTTCTTGTTGATTTTTTTGACTTTTGTAAAATTTACGTTAAAAATGTTCAATTTATGTAATTCGAGTGGTTTTGGACATTATTTGTAATATAATTATGATTCATTTTTGAAGTATTTAGCCAACCTTCAAAATTCAAAATTTTCAAATCATTATTCTTGGACCGAAAATCAAGTGACGAAGCAGTTTATGATTTCATAAAGTTTGCAAGTTTGTTTGTATTATCATGTTGTCTCAATCATTAAAGTGGATAAGACCACCTGTTGAGAAGTTGTCAATCAAGTAAGAGTTGACAAGAGTGTGAAAACGATCATAATCTTCAAGTAACAAAAATGTGAGAAAAATCTTGTTTTGAAATCGCTGAATGAGATAATGCTGGATTACTCCGTGATTGAGGCAGAGAGAATAGAAAACGCGATGGAATAAGTTATGAGAGGCTTACAGTGAGTGAAAGAGAGAGTATTAAGACACTCACCTTCGAGTTAAAAGACGTGAATTGCAAATGGAAGAAGATCCAAAAAGCGAACCAGCGTAGGAGGAGCAAAGAGAGGTTTGGACTATTGACAGATAAGACAGTCTGAGGATTATAGCATGAAGATTCATTATTCAAAATCAAATTGAAAATCGTGTATTGCGTCATCAGACATGAACAGTACAAGAACTGTTCCGTGTACCTACTGAATCTCATCATTCCTGATGACGCAATACATCGATTCGGAACTAGTAACACAGTTTTGGTGACTTAGACTTCTACTTAGAAGCTGTGTTCATTTTTTATTGAGGATGATGCCCACATGCTTTCTACTTGTGCGTGGGTAATGGGAAGTGCGAGGGTGATTTATGAGATGATCAAACGTAAATGCCTATTTTATGGGGTTCGGCGGGATTCGAACCCACGACCAGGTAGCACTAGCATACTGAAGGATACAACGCCTTAGTCGTCTCGCCTATCCTGACCGGCACATTTTCATTTTAATGTGGGCATTAAAGTTTGAAGTGAATCAAGATCAATAAATTTGGTACCGCACCAATATTAGTCGCGCACAATAATAGTCAAACGCACGAAAATAGTCCGATGAGATTACATGCAACCTTGCCAAGTAGGAGTTGTCCAAAGTTGATTATCTATGAATGAGAATGGTAATTAATTTTTTTATAATACAACTGATGAGTTGGCAACGTCTATAGGTGCAGAGAGGAAGAAAGGAGGGACTGATCTATATCAATCTCACTTAGACTGTTTTCGTTCGGTTCACTATACTCTAGAGAACAGGAAATAAAAAAATCTGGTTTTTAAAACTAAATTTGAATGATACTATCTAATACCGAACGATGAATTCTTTTGGGGATTTACCAAATCCCCTCCTCTTTGGATTTAAATCCAAATCCTCTTTGGATATACCAAAAAGTAAATTCAAAGAAAAAAAATGTTTTGATTTACATCTTACTAAAAATTTATACCTTTGAGCAGAGCTGATCAACATATTTATGTTTCCAATCGAAATATTTTTGCCTTCTAATTCCCTGTTTGAGCATATTTATTAATGTGAAATCATAATTTATTTTTGTAATAATTTTCTTTTTTACCATGGATATAGATTATTATGTAAAGTTCTATTACTGTACTTCAGTCACAAAAATCAATGAAAATGTAATATAGCTCCGCTTTACATCATTATAGACTTTACAGTCATCAAATCTAGTTTTGGTGATCATTTATGGAAATTTCTCCCTTTCACATTCATCTATTCCATACTAATTTTATCTGAGAAATATTATTTTCATCAACACTCAAGAAACTGGAAAAAATGACGCTCCACCAAAGAGAAGGTGGAGCTGTCAAGGACATAGACCTTTCAAAAATATTATAAGAGTTGAACTTTTTCTATGGAGCGCCAGGAAGACTTTTAGCAAAGGTTTTGCCATAATGTTAGTTGAAAGAGGAAAGAGAGCGAATACTGTGAGTAAGGGACGGTCGAGTCTCAACTGGCTCTTACTTTGGCATCTTTCATCATTGAAAAGAATCTAACTTTGAAAGATCAATGGCTCTGTCACTTTTTCAATAGATTTCATTGGTGCTGTTCAATTGAACATAGAAATTTGAAGGCAAAGTTTTGGAAAGAAATATGATAGCAGTACCGTACCACAAAAGTTGAAGAAGATTTATTTGATTACAGTTTCGAATTTTTAATATTATTGATCACATCAGAGACTACTCATTTTCTATCGATAAGTTTCCAATGAATTTTTCTGAATAAGAAATCCGATCAATTTTCAATCCTCAATTCGGCGGAAAAATTTTTAGAATAATTATGAAACTTTGATAAGCCTTCAATTTACTTCTTCTAAGTTTTCAATACTCAATAGAGAAGTTTGGAGTTCTTTTATTATAGAGGAGAAATCTTTTCTCTTCAATTTTCTTCGAGAATAAATTTAGATAAATAATGAAGTACACTGGTG
Source organism: Nilaparvata lugens (assembly GCF_014356525.2). NCBI lineage: Eukaryota > Metazoa > Arthropoda > Insecta > Hemiptera > Delphacidae > Nilaparvata > Nilaparvata lugens. The sequence continues at coordinate 13,358,593 of NC_052505.1, read as the reverse complement.
AGCTAGCTGTCTCTTTCCGAGATAAATTTGCCGTTATAAATAAGACGTGTGATAAAAAAAATAGTAACGAGTTGTCAAGTACCAAGCTATCATACGTAATGAGCCCGAAGTTAAGTATAAAATATTTTCATAATGAAATATGATAATTTTATGGTGACCAAACTATCAAATCTCACAAGACATTCTGGACTCTATTTGCATTTGGACAAATTATTGCAAAATCAAGATTTTCAGAAATGAGTTGTTCACGCTTGTATATAGAATTGTTTTCAGGAATTTTGAAATTCAACAATACCATCAGTCAATAATACTAATGTTTGACACAAACCATCAGACACCAAATTACACGAGTATAACGTTCGTCATCTTCATTTTAAACGGAATCACTTTTCAACACTAAAATTTCATCAAAAACCATAGTTATTCCACGTCATCCACATTTATTAGACTTTTATACAGGACTGCAGTTTCGTGTTGACACCAACACATCTTCAGCTGTAATGCTTGTGGAAAAATTCCACAATATCAATTCTCCTTCAACAAATTCATACTAAAAATGCAATTCTACAATGTCATCATGTTTTTTTATTATTATAAAAATGATTAAGAGCCAACTCATCATTCTATACTTGGCTAATTGCGATGGGAGAACAAATTATTCAACGATTATATAGTGTTATAACTTGGATGTACAATGACGGTAGATTAAGTTTGTATGAAGTTTGCAAGTTTGTTTGTATTATCATGTTGTCTCAATCATTAAAGTGGATAAGACCACCTGTTGAGAAGTTGTCAATCAAGTAAGAGTTGACAAGAGTGTGAAAACGATCATAATCTTCAAGTAACAAAAATGTGAGAAAAATCTTTTTTTGAAATCGCTGAATGAGATAAGGCTGGATTACTCCTTGATTGAGGCAGAGAGAATAGAAAACGAGATGGAATAAGTTATGAGAGGCTTACAGTGAGTGAAAGAGAGAGTATTAAGACACTCACCTTCGAGTTAAAAGACGTGAATTGCAAATGGAAGAAGATCCAAAAAGCGAACCAGCGTAGGAGGAGCAAAGAGAGGTTTGGACTATTGACAGATAAGAAAGCCTGAGCAGTGGTTGTAAGAGAGAGGATTTCAGTGCAAAGACGTTGGAGGAAATAGCAAGAGAACAGACAGCATACAACGAGTGGCTTCGTTCTCACGGAAACACAATATTCGACGATGCTTAGAGAGAACTTGAACAAAACTTTATCGAGTTATTCCTTCTCCGATAGATCGTATGAAATGCTCAAATATGCTGGAGTGAATCAATCTCAACAATGTCAAACGATTCAAATTGCTGGAATTTGACCTGTCAACGAAAGATTCAGAGAATCTTGATTATGTTATTAGGCTGCGCTACTGGACGTGACCATTGAATGAAATTAGTTTCAAATTTCTCATCTTTCTTGTGCTTTCATAATATTTTTTGAATAAGTTGACGGAATTCGAGGATGATAAACGTCTTGGAGATAATATTCAAATGTCTATCAAAATGAAATTATATCTATTTATTTATTTTCTCACAATAAATCACAGATCGTGGAAGAAAAACTGAGGATACCTTGTACTATTTCTCTCCCGAATGTTTTAACATTGGAAAGTCCAAAATAGGGTCATGTCTTCTAGGTTTTCACTTTAACAAAATGTTATTACATGGACACAATTATCAATTACACCTTATTTTGAAAGCACAAGATTGTTTTTTCTTTATATTTAATCTAGTAACTTTCTTGTTATGTATCTGTATTTCAAAATAAGTTTTATACGTATTTTATCAAAGTATACGTATTTTAACAGTCAAAGAATTCTCACTCACATTATTTACTCATCTCTCATCTTCTCACTCACATTTGTTTATTACTTCACATTGGTGAAAATATTCAATTGATTTCATATTGAGATTCGATAACAGTTAAATTGATCTCATGTTGAAATTGAAGAACTGTGAAATTCTCAATCACTACACACTCTTATCATTACAGATTTCACAAGCATATTACTGTATAGTATGCATCAGAAAATTCCACACATCATCAGCCTCCATCCCATTCCTAATGAATTGCCAATCAACCCACAGCCGTCGCATGTCTGGTTGATCGCAGTTGATTGGCAGAATCTCTAATATTGCTTCCACGTGGCTCTCCAAAATTATTCCAGCACGGATTGCATTCTGAAATGTAATTGTCAGAGCCGGAGTGTGAAAACCACGTTCAAAACTTCCCAGTAATTTTCCCGCACGTAGTTGTTGTAGCTGTTTTGAATTTTCGTGTCTATCTATATTGAGTTATCAACAAGAAGTTTAGTCTAGGTTTGAAACGATGAGAAACAAATATAGCTGAGAATTTAGATTGATAAATAAGCAGGATTATGTGTAGAAGAATATAAAGAGATTGTATTAATTTGTCTAAAGAAACAGATTTGAGTAAAAACTTCGAACATCCTAAATCAAGCAAAATTGATATTGGAGTTGAAAATTTTCAAAGTAGGATGTCGTTTATGCTACAACGGGCGACGGCTGAGAAACAAAACAAGTTGCATAAAATTCAAAAGTATTCTTTATTAATTCATACAAAAAGTACATCATGAAAATTATAGGGAGAGAAAAAATAAGGTAACCTTGTGCTATTCCTCTCCCAAATTTATATAAGGTTCACAACCATAATTTTGGTCCGAAACTTTCATCTAACCTGGATGCATCTACTGCAAATTGCAGTTACTATCATTATACAACTGTACTGCAAATGACTTAAATATAACAAGGGTACTATCAATTTCTTATAATTGAACATTTAAGTAACCGTATAAAAATACTTCATTGAAGTTAGATATGGTAAATTGTCTAGAATTGTTGAAACGATCACATTTCATTGAATACCTCTTGGCCGATATTTTGCAATACAATTAATATTGATCTAAGTAGATAGGATCTAGATTGGTATAAACTCCATTTCATGAGTTTTTGAATTCAAAATATTCTTCCTCTTCTGTTCAGAGCTTATAATTAACATCACTGTTTAAGCTAGTCAAATAAACTGCAGTAGTTTCCAATGAAAACTTTTTACTGATTTTTCCAATTCAATCAGGGAAATGAAAGAGCTATCTATTCCTTTTTGGGTCTCTCCTTTTACTGACAAATTAATTGAGTTGAGACTTTTGATAAATTTCTTTAATTTATTCAGGAAGATTGAACTATCGATTATTTTTTCCATTGTGCCACCTTCGATCGGAACGTATATAATCATTCGAACATAGAGCCAATTACGATTGATGTGAACTCTATAGGCCAACTAGCTGACTGGCTATTCAAGGTGGAAAATAAGGCTTCTTTCGCATTGCAGTGACGTAGAAGATCATTTGGGAAGCAAAAAGTTGATGTTGCCTAGGGTAGGTGAATGCTTACGTGGAAAAGGCCGTTTTAAGCGCTCCGCATCAATCATCTTAGAAGCCTGAGTGTCCCTGAACGATGGAGGAAAGCTATAACTGAAGTATGAAAAATGTGAACTTGAGGTCGGCTGTGCCAAGAGTGGCGATTGGCGATGGTAGTTCAGTGCATTCCAGTTACTTAACCTGTCTCGTTCAAGTTTCATTTTTCATAGAATTTGAGTATTCGCTTCGGCTTGCCACTACCTGGAACCAGTATTTTCGTGAAAACCACACGTTTTTATCGTGTTCAATTTATGATGGTTGATTCATAGTTTTCTAAGATCCTTCTGTGTGATATACTTCTTTAACTCACATAGAAAAGAATATTCACTCCTCAAAATTACAAAATAGAAGTTTTGTTCAGTTTTGCCACTTATACTCTGTCCAAAGAACGATGAGCGCTGGACGATTAAGCCGAACCTCCTACAACTCACACACACACACAAGCGTAGTTTCTGTTTGTGTGTTTGAGAAAAGGGACGGTCTGCCCAAAAATAATATATAGGTATATACACTATCCTTGCGGTCTGCCTACCTGCCAGATAATGATTCTTCTATGAATCGCCTTGTGCTATTTTTCTGTTTTTTACTACCAAGAGCGGAAAAGTGACACTTTAGTATTATGTTTCAAGGAGTAAAGTAAGTACTTTAGACAGTAGGTGGAGGAAAAATACATTTTTCCAACTGTAAACTTTACTCAATTTGTACTCCAATTCCTGAACTGTGAATATTATTCCTTTCAAAAGTCCAAACACGATACACTTGTGATAACTTCAAGGCTGGTATTACACTATAATAGTTCTATGTCATAATATCAAATATCTGTAATGAAAAATATAACAGTGTAATGGACCAACTATTACAATAGGTTACAATATAACAAGTTATACTTTTTAAATCTGAGACTTCTTTATTTTAACAGAAGTAAAATAAAAACAATGAGAAATATATTTTTCAGTGTGACTGTTCAATGACTCGAAATAATAAAATAAAACAACTGGATAACTTAAAGTTTTGCATATAGATGCTTAATTTAACAAAGTTGGTTATAGGCCTATTTTGAATTCTTCAAGATCTCAGTAGGTCGAATTTGCAGTTTGTCAAGTTTTTAATTAGACCCTATGAGGAGCACGGGTTACCTGCTAGTATAAAATATAACATATATAAATATGAACATGTATGAAGGTCCCGTTTCATTATTTTGATATTCAAGACACTAAACCCGCTTACAGTTGTCACAAATGCACCATGTTTGGACTCATTTTGAAAGGAGTGATATGTAGATTTGAGTAATGAGAGTACAAATCATGGAAAAATTACAGTTAAAGAAGTATAATATCTTAGAATATTCACAGAATACCCATTAGCGCAATTACCCATTACACATTATCGATGTAACTATGTAGCATACATAGTACATGGATGACGCATATAATATATACAATATATTATATCGATGACACAGGTAGGCTGGGCATGTGTGCCTGCGCGTGCGGGAGCAAGGGTCGGCTATTAAGCCATCCAGCGCTCATCGTTCTTTGGACAGAGTAAAATGAGTTTCTCTTCATTGGTATTTTCGTGTTTTCTGGCTTTTGAGTGATTTAATCCTCAATTCTCCCTCATATTATCATATTAACTACAAAATATATTATCAGCATTGTTTTGCTAGTTACTAAGTTTCTCCACGTTGATTGTTGTCTAACGATTCTCATTACCGTATTTGGATTACTTGGACGTGTCTTTTCTCGGCCAATCAAAGTAGAGCTCAACCTTCATTGTTCAAAAGCTAGTGGCCAATCTTAGGTCCTAAGACATACTATAAATTCTGCTGCTCAGTGTTCAAGCTTTCGGTTTATTAGTAAAGATTGATAACAACTGAATCTAGTGAATTGTTTTCATAAATTAGCGGTTTCTACGATATCGAGTCGTTTCCATTCAATATATTTGATGGAACGTATTTATGCGGTTCAGGAAAAATATGAATTATAGTATCACTGCTGTACAATATTGTGTATATTATAGTATCACTGCTTGGTAAAATGATAGTAAATTAAGTGATACCACTCGCGTTGAGATTAGTGAAAGGTGAATTCATGAGTGAATCTAAATTAGGAACAACTTCATCAACGTTCTGGTTGATATCGATTAACACACGTGCCAAAAACATCTCAGACACGAAGGTTGAGTGTGATGATTCATCCATGACGTTTTTACCGCTGTAATTACCCTACTGGAGGCGGATTTCCCGCACTACAACAACCCAATTGCTTCGAAATGCTTGGCTTATCGTGAAGGCTCCTGTATCCAACCCTCCTTCTAAACACACTTTCCCCTTCTATTGTGCTTAGTAGTGAAGGTGTTTTCAAACGTAGCATGATCCTACAACCGGCGAAAAATATAATTCACCGACCTGTACTTTGAAGAGACTTGAAATGTTAAAAATTCCACTTTATAACTTTCCTTGCCCTATTACCATAGGTAAGGAAAGTATTGCTTTCCGAAAAAAATTAAGGTACCCCAATTTCTAAATTTCTATACGTTTCAAGGTCCCCTGAGTCCAAAAAACTGGTTTTTGGGTATTGGTCTGTATGTGTGTGTGTGTGTGTGTGTGTGTGTGTGTGTGTGTGTGTGTGTGTGTGTGTGTGTGTGTGTATGAGTGTATGTGCTTCTGTGTACACGATATCTCATCTCTCAATTAACGGAATGACTTGAAATTTGGAACTTAAGGTCCTTTCACTATAAGGATCCGACACGAACAATTTCGATCAAATGCAATTCAAGATGGCGGCTAAAATGGCGAAAATGTCAAAAACAGGGTTTTTCGTGATTTTCTCGGAAACGGCTCCAACGATTTTGATCAAATTCATACCTAAAATAGTTATCAATGAGCTCTATCAAATGCCACAAGTCCCATATCTGTAAAACTTTCAGGAGCTCCACCCCAGCAATGCAGATAAGTAGTATACTATTGCTGTTTGAACGCACCAATCACAGAGCAGTATTTTAATTAGGGGGCGGAGCCTAATCCCCCAGGGGGGCTCTAAACCCCGCTCCGCGCGGGGAAACTCCATTTTCTAACCCCTCGCCTGGACCAGTTCTCCCACCGATACTAAAACCGCCATTTTATTTCAAGTATTTATTTGAAAAAAACAAATTTATGGGCGTACCAATTGCAGAATCCCCCTCCAAGCAATCCCCCACACTTCGCAGACCCCCCCCCCCCAGCCAAATCTCCTCCTCCTACTGAAGACCACCATTTTTGTTCAAGTACTTATTTTAAAAAAATAAGTAGACACTTGCAAGATCCTCCTTCCAAACAAGTCCCCCCATCACCCCCTATGCCGCCGCCCGCCGCCGCCCGCCTTTAAGCTTAATGTTTTTACTTTTTCATACACTTACGCTCAGCTAGATCGAATAATGCTTCCCAGAGCTCATTAACATCAGTTATTGTCATAACTGGACATTCACAGCTACAGCCATAATGGAAATGACCATAACCATCAATCACAATATCTAGTAAATCATATATTTCGGATAATATAGAGAATCTTGAATTGTTTGTATTTACATTGTTTGAATTTTGATTGTTATGCTTAACCTCCTTACTGTCAGTGTCATTATCTAAACAGTACTTTGAATATCTTACACTATTTGCCAGTTCATTAAATTCATCAAATGTTATACCCATTAGAAGCCTTGATAGCTTTTTGAACTTTGAATAACTAAAGCATTGACTCATAATTTATAGGTTATGTATGCACTAACACCTTTTGTAGTTAACACTGGCTGAACTCAGCAAAGACTGAGTAAAATACAGCTTACTTTCTTTTATATATGCTTTTCTTTCCACCTGACTGTAGGATAAAAATGAATATGAATATAATTTGATAGTATATAATTAAATTCGAATATTCACTTTATCCATGCAGTAAAAAGCGCAGGCGTTGAAGTTTTAAAGTGCTTCATCTCCATCTCTAGCTAAATATTGATAGATTATCTATAGTAGACTAAATATTTACTAAATATCTAGACTAATATAGAAATATCAATTGTTAACATTTAACTATGAGACAGACCTACATCACTGAGTTAGATCAGAAATTAGAGAGCAGCAGCAGCAGCATTTAGCTCTACTTATTAAATCTTTGTTGCTTCTGTTACTACATACAATCGTTTTACTATCATTGATGTAGTTGTTAGATCGGTTATTTTTTTTTTGAGTAAAGACTGAGTAAAATACAGCTTACTTTCTTTTATATATGCTTTTCTTTCCACCTGACTGTAGGATAAAAATGAATATGAATATAATTTGATAGTATATAATTAAATTCGAATATTCACTTTATCCATGCAGTAAAAAGCGCAGGCGTTGAAGTTTTAAAGTGCTTCATCTCCATCTCTAGCTAAATATTGATAGATTATCTATAGTAGACTAAATATTTACTAAATATCTAGACTAATATAGAAATATCAATTGTTAACATTTAACTATGAGACAGACCTACATCACTGAGTTTGATCAATTCTAAGTAAAATAAATCAATCCAGTTTAAGTTAGTTTTGAGTTCTTACTATTGCATTTCCAAGTGAATTAAAGATGGTTTATCCTCTCTATGTTCACATTTCATTACATACTTTCTACTGTTAAAATCATCCAAAGTTGCTGCATTCAATGTTGATAAATACTTCTCAGGTAGATAAACATCATAAAACGAATACGCGCCGCTCTTCTTGTTAATTTCATATAGTCTCATTACAATTCTAACTCCACACTTTGTTCGTGCTAATCTCGCTTTTTGTATCGGATATTTGAAATCAGGTTTCAAATCATATATTTGAACAATTGGAATATCCTCGTATGATGTTTGGTTGAATTTTGTCAAATCAAAAGATAGATTGTCCTGCATGATTGAAAACACGTTCACACACGTACAATGTTGAATCTAGAATGAATAACAATTTCAAGTTACTGACTTCATTCCCTCAATACTCTTCCCCCACTACGTACACTACGAAGACCTGCACAAACATGTTCATGAACAGTCAATGAACTTCATCATTGTTTATAGATGACGTAATATTATTTAATACTGCATTTTCTAATTTTAATAGTTTATTCACATTTAATTTAAACGGTCTATAATAACATAAATACTCGTTAATGTCATTAATATTTACTGTTGATAAAAAAACTGATAGTAATTCCACTAATAACGTTGTATCTCGATTTTCTTTTTTAGCTTTACTGATTGAATTTTCACATACATCAAACCAATCTAAATGTTCGCGAAGTTTACTTTCTAAATTATCTTCAGCTGCTAACCAATTTGCCGGATTCATCCTGACCGATGTTCAATAGCACACTGAATCATCCTATCATTTTCAGCTCTATTTATACCAGCGGAACCAAGACTGAAAAATTTACTGAATTTATACCGCTATTAAGATTACATATTCTAGCTCTATGCATAAACAGTTCATATCCACAATAAACACAAATTACTTTACTACCATTGTAGAAAAAACCCTGTCTTGCATACTTTCTTTTTTTCTCACTATTATAAAAAGGACAACTTTTCATAGATCTCATCCTCTCGCTCTCACACATATAATCCACATGTTGTTTACACATTACTTCTGACTTTATTAGCAATTCTGAAAGATAATGATTAGCGCTGAAAAGCGCACAACGCCCATTACCAACCGATCTATGTATTTTACAAATCTCATTACACCAACTACTTTCAAATTTTTTATAATCCGGTCTTTCAAAATTATCTGGTATCATTTCAACATTAGCATGAAATTTCTTTAAAAATTCCATCTTCTCTCTACCCTTAGTATAAACTTTTTGATAGTTTTGTAGACAACTTTTGATAATATTATCTGAGTATTCAGTATCTCCCATCTCCCATTTTATCTTATGATGATAAAATTCCAGCCAAGATACATCACGATATGATTTCCATGGAAGTTCTGATTTAGGAAATGGTGGTTTGAAATGATATAAAACATATGTTTGACGTGTATCAATAAGCGCAAATTCTTTTAGAATAAATGAATTATCCGAATAATTTTTAAATCCATGAAATTCGACCACACAGAAAGTTGAAATATCTGACTCACCTGTTTCTTTCAATACTGCATTCTCCTTTTCAGCTTCATTATTAAGCACCTCATCTTCTTCAATCAATTCGCTTTCCGTCTCTGTTTGCGAAGTGTCTTCACTATCTAAATTACACTGAACAGCACGAGAATATGTTTGTCGTTCTTGTTTAGAAACTGGTTTAGAATGATGCATCTCATTAAATGAACTATTAGTACCGGTATAGTAAGCTGAAAGTCTATCATAAATATCACCCTCTTCTTCCTCCTTGATCTTAACTAGTTCTTCCATCTTCTGCAGTAGCCTCAAGAATAATGCTGTTGACGATGAATCAATGGTGTGTGTATCACCACGTCTCGCGAGCAACTACTTACTAACCTTCAAACTTAAACTTATTTACTGATTTACGCGCACTCTGTTGCGAAGTTGACAAACCTATACATACTATTAGAAACCTATTGCACTTCTCTTACAAGCGATGTTAGCGGTTTATATTCTATTAATGTATCACTTACAAGAATACAATATGCTGTTGTCAAATTTGGTACAGCCTTTTCAAATTCAATTTCTACTCTAACATCAGTCGATACCTTCAAGTGATCTGATTGATGTGAACAATCTATTACAAAAATTGGTGTTTCACTCTTAAACGTATTAAAATCAACTGCATTTCCATATTCAGCATTTACCGGTAAATTATAGTACGATACTGCAAAATCTAGAAATGTTTTATACATTAACTCTTTACTACCCAAAAAATGATCATAGGGATAATACTGAGAGTTCAAATAAAGTTTAACATTATGAAGATGACAAAAATCAAATTTCGCCATATTAGCTTTCATTATTAATTTCCTATTTGTTTGAAATGCTAAAATCACATATTTTGGAATGTCAGCTATAGAAGTGGTTCGTATCGTCCAGCTGTGTTCTTTTGATAATGGGAGAACTGGATATTCATGAATTTCCCATTTCCTGAAAGCTAATTTTAATGGTCTATCTGCATCAAGTATTTTCAAAAATTTTAGTCTTCTATGATTTTCTAGTTCAATATATGGCATCTTCCATACTAGCTTAGTCAAAGTTATTGAAACTTTCTTTCCATTTGCTGATTCAATACAATTTATATCTGATGATGATCTAAGTAGTACAAGTTCTTGTTTCAAATTCAATATTACATGTTTGAAATCTTCAAAAAATGGAAGAATTAGTTTTAGTGGTATACAAAAGCTGAATTTATTATCAGTTAATGTATACCCATCATGATCAAATCCTGCTAAATGGAAAATATTCTTATCAAATGAATTTTTCAACAATAATGCTTTTATTGTTGAAGTTATACCAACCAATCTTGATTTAGCTATAGATGTACCTGCAAGCTCATATCTGATTTCATCAAACAAATAACTCATTGCATTACTTATTAATTTATATGTTGCTGTCGTCTCAGTCACTACATCTGACTTATCATCTTTCACATCCCTTCTACAATCAACTTGACCTTCAATTAACAGAAACGAACGACATGGAAGACAGTAGTGATCCATAGAATTTATAGGAATTCTCACCTCATCTGAGCGTTCAAGTTTTTGATTTGCATACGGTCCATGTGTATGATACTCAAAATTTATAATATCATTATAGTAGTGTACATCACTTTCTACATCTAGTATCTCACTTATTGCTGCCATTGACAAAATTATAATTAACACGAAATCCTAATCTCTCTAAAATGCGTGCGTTTTTCGATGTTAACGGCACAGAGTATGAACTCTTACTAATCAAGTCTCCACCATTGTACCTATACATTAACTTTTTCCTCTTTTTAGGTACATTCCATTTAATCGGTTTCATATTTTGTCTTTTCAATCCAGTCTGATTTACAGGTCTATATTTAGAATATGCTTGCGAATTGTAAACAATAAAGCCCATGTTAATACTGTTTTTTACGTATATGTAATCTCACTGTTATTCTATCACCTCTAAAATCTAATAAACTACCGTTCTGGTCAGTGATCTTTACGCTAATGGTTTGAAATTTATGTGTACATAAGCTTACATAAATTATCGGATTCGGTGTTTCATTGATCAGATAACCTGGTGGCACCTTTGGTAGGAATTCATATAAACTATGTGTTTCTTTCCCGTTAGCATATGTACTACACACTAGATTACATGAAACTATAATTGAGGAAATATTTGATATTGATACTTGATTTTTCGAGTAATGCCAAACATTCGGCACTAAAATTTCTCTATCAAAACCTAATATCGGTGCAATAGAATCTTGCTGGCTTAAATCAATTGCTTTACTCGAATATATTTCTGTTTTTAATGTATTGTTATTACCTATAATTTTTAAATCATTAGATTCATCGCTTATGTTTAATTTTTCTTTTAATGCTTCTATAATCGTATCAATCTCATATGATCCTGTTTCCAGTTTCACTAGATTATCACCGAATTTGAAACTAGAATTCTTTCCTTTCTCTACATTAGGTATTGAGTTGAAAGTCCACAAATTTATTAAGCCTATCTCCCATTCAGTTTCGCTTGAAAGTTCTAGTACTTCTGGTAAAGTTTCATAAAGCTCACTCGTATCTGATGATAATGTTATAACAACCATTTTATAGATCCTTCTCTCAGCATTCAACACTTATAACTGATTACAAAGAAACAAGAGACATAGATGTCCGCATATATTCGAAGTATGTGATTGTACCTGATCGATATTATAATAGATATTAATATTCTTTTGTTTACACCAGTAATCTACTAACATTTTCGGAGGCTGTAAATTCCCTATAGGATCAAAATAGTAAACATTATCAGCTATTTTATGATAGGCTACCCAATGTGATCCAACTCCACTATCTCTATCCAAATTTACTATTATCATTTCATTAGTAAGTACTCTATCCGGTAGCTTGTTCAACATATAAACACCGCGTAATGGTATTTTTAATAGTTTAGCTAAAATTAGCAAATCAAAGTTTGATAATGCTTTATCTAACTTTAAATAATTCATTTTCGTGTTTTTCTAATACGTTTCCTTTTAACTTTTCTCCTTTTCTTTTTCTTTCCTACTAGTCCGATTGCACCGAATGGAATATGTGTTCTTGCTGTGTTCAATAACCTACCTCCTCCATAATACTGCGGATATGGCTTTAAATAATATCCTCTTCCTTTTACATGTGTTTTGAGTTGCTTAATAGTCTCTTTACGAATTAAATCACTTTTCATGGTGGATGGTTTTCTCACTGAATACCTTTCACTTTTTCTTTTTCTACCTCTCCTACCTATACGATGAATACCAGAACCAATAGCTTTCTTAGTCTTCATTGCAAGATTTACCAAATAACTCAATGCTTTCTCAGGAAGTGGTGTACTTGAATCTTTAAAAATTTCCCAAGCTTTATCAGCTAATATACCATCAGCTTTCGAACGTGTTTCGTTATCGCTGAACTGACTGTAGGCTATGTCATGTATCTTACACGCTCTGTCCAATGAATTTATTCCCGGGTCACCTCTTGCTAATCGCTTTTCCAACTTGGTGCCAGGGCCACAATACTGGTATGAAAATGGATGAATTTCAACTGGTAAAATATCGATCCCTTTATTAATTACGCTAGATGCAATACTACCGAGTTTAGATAATAATCCACTACCAATAATACCACTTTTTTTGAATTTTTTAGACTTGATATGACTATGCGAACTAACCTTTCCTTTACATCCAACTTTAACCATACTATCGCTTAGACAGTCACTGTTACACTAATCAAAACTAGAAACTTACATTCAACTACCTAACTTGAAAGAATGACATTCATAACATCTGCTAGTCATCTTTCAATCTGTAATACAAAACTGTTTCGTTTTGTTTAAAAGTAGATCAATATTAACATCAATAACATCAAATTGTGGGTTTACACAATTGTTGATTACATTATAATTATTATAAAAGTTACATATATTTCGATAGGGATCAATCAATGAAGAATACCAGTCATTAAGCTCATTTTCAAATGATTTAGATATTTTCTTGATACCTATCGCTGAAATAATACAAGATTTTAAATAAAATAAAGTACTAGTCTTTGTTTTTTCCATATCTAGCAAGTGTTTAGAAAATTCATCTGATTCAATATTGTCGCTATCTTGCATTCTATTGCTATTATTTGTTTGAAGCGATATATTGAACTGAAGTATATTTGTAAAATTTGATGAAGCCAAGTCACACCTACAGACTTTATTATAATTTGCATATAATAGAATAATTATTGCAAACCAATATAACATTACAGTGAAAATACAAATCATTTTTAATAAATTGATTGAATATGAAATTTTGGTTTTAGACATGCTATTATTTTCACACTCATCAGATTCATTTTGTAATAACATTTTGTGTCTGAACTACTCAAAGCTCTAACTAAGACTGGTAAATGTAAGTTTGTTAAATTTAAATATACAGTCTTTACTAAATAGCAGAGTAAGAACTAACTATTGATCTCACACACATGTTTGAACATGCAAGTGAAGTACTGATTCATTATTCAGTATACGCATTGTTGCTTAACCAGTCATCGTCTTCTTATACATGTTCAAACATGTATGTGAAACGTTGTTAGCAGACTTTTTGCTTTTACTGTTCAATACGAAAAAGTATAAATATAAGTTCAGATCAGGAAAATCTTCACTCCTTAGTGATTCTTCAAGAAGGAAGCAACTACTTTAAAGTGTTAACATCATCATCATCATCATCATCACTAGCAGGACTGTAGCAGTAATCAACTCTATCATTAATTGAAAGGTGAGTGAATAATCTACATATTAAATTTAAACTCGCTTTATTTCAAATTGAGAAATTTTTATACAAATATTGATTATATCTTATGTATGAAACAGATGTGACATATCAACACAGAGGTTAAGTTAAATCGAGAAATTTTGATATAATTGTTTATGTAGTTGTAACTATCTTTTTCTGTTAATAAATTCAACTGTACTCAAACTCTTCGGTGTAGCTGCTACACTCGAGTATGTTACCTGAAATTAATTAAAGATAATTTATAGTAGATCATGTACTAAATGATTGGTAACTAGCTTACCTGATGAACTTCATTCTGTTAAGAAGTTAATATATCTCATATCATATTTAACTTTATTTGATGAATCATGAAATTTATCAATCAATATTCCAATACAAACTTCCTTCATATTTTCAATTTCTAATTAGAACTTTAACACATTTAAATCTGAAACAAGTTTTTGTGTATATATTTGAAATATGAAATAAATTTTGTAATTGTTATAGCATTAGATATTTACTACTAATTTAAGTTGAGAAAGAGTTATATTATTAAGTTAGTTTATGTAAATAGTTTCAGTAGTTATTGATTAAACTTACCATTGGCTGATCCATAGCAACGTTCTTGGTCGAATCAGTAGTGCTAGTAGATGACATTTTCATCAGATGAATACTATGATTCAAATCAAAACTTTGGGTGCTTTTATACTAAAAATTTTCTCCTTCTACACTCTGAAATCTAATGGTGGGATATCGTCTTCCGTAATTCTGAATTGGAAGGGGTGTATTTCATTACCTTGATGAAAATAGCAAGGCTAACACATCCTTGTACTTAAATTAGAAGTTGTATATGTTAATGCTACTTGTAAGTACAGTTAAGCCTATGTACTGAATTTCCTGTCTTTATGATATACATGATTAGACTGCATTCAAGTACAGTGCATCTAACAAAGAAGTCGATATTGCTTGTCTCTTTTCAACGTGAAGTTGAAATCATTGACGCGAATGCGTTCACCTCGCTCTGCATCTAATACAAAGAAAAGGATAGAACTAGGAAGAACATTGTTCATCAGCTAACCAGAAATGTGGGAAAAGGGAAAAATTTATTCTCTTCCCATTTACAATAACATATAAATAGAATCAATCGTATGCAGCCCGATTTCTCATTTATTCATTAGACTTGATAGTATAACAACTGTTTAGAACATCATATAGCTTTGAATTCATTGACAAGTCTTACATCATACATTAATACTTACTCTATTTCTTATTCAACTATAGCTTCAGTAATTTCAACTATTTTCAAATTTATATTTACAGTAAGACATTGAGAAACAGTAACAATCATATCGTATACACGAACAAAACAGTCGCCTGATTCAGTAAGCCGATAACAAGACTTCCCCTCCCGTCTTCATCATTGCAGTTAGCGCGAGTCGGAGAGAATCGAAGAGAGTTTCGACTTAGCGAGAGAGAATCTACTCGACTCCAAGAGAGAAACTACTCGACTCCAAGAGAGAATCAACTCGGCTCCGAGAAACAGCAATTCAGTATCAGCAAACATCTAGCGCGCGCGTGTTATCACGTCTTCATTAACACAACAATCTCAAAGGGTGAGTGTTGAAATGATTGACTTTAAAGTTAAGCGGGTCACTGCTATCAATAGCAATATTATTAGATATAGAATAAGCTTTAGAAATAATGAAGTAGATGTAAGTCTAATTTTAAATCAATTAAAAGATAGAATTTTTAATATTTTACTCAATGAATCTGCAAGGTTTTTTGGGTGTATAAGATGGTATCTTGCTATTAAAGTCGATCTGATCAAACTTTTAACATTAAATGATGATGAAGAACATCAAGTAAAAGCTGGTGTTACTTTCCACAGTACATCACAAAATATTATTAATATTAACGAGAATATTGATGAGTTAGACGATCAATACATTTTTTGTTGTAATAAAATATATAACTCTTTAGATAAATATATTTCAGAAGGTTCTGGATGGTGTATTTCAAAAATAGAATATCTTGACATCAACTTTATGAGATATAATCTAATTTATGGCTCAAATTCGAGTTATATAAAAACACCAAAGGAGATTTTACAAAAAAGAGCTATCATTAATATTGAGAATTCAGATTATAAATGTTTTCTTTGGTGTATTTTAGCTTATTTACACTATGGTGAGTGTAGATTAACTGTTAATAACCTACAACAATTTGAGCATACTTTGAACATTAATGGTATAAAATTTCCTATCAATGTACATGGTATTAAAAAATTTGAAATGTTAAATAAAGATATATCGGTTAGCGTGATTGCTTATTGTATGACAACTAAAAAGTTTTATCCATATAGAATTTCGATATATAAGGAACGTAAACATAATATCTCATTACTTTTACTAATTAATAAAAGTGATGTGAAGAATTCGCATTTCACATTAATTAATACAACAAAGAATAAAAATGGGCTTTCTCGTCTATTATCCTCATTAAGTTCAAATCATAAATCTGTTCATGTATGTCAGTTTTGTTTTCATCGGTTTACAAGTGATAAGAATAAAAATGTAGATGGAAAAGCGAATCTAGCATCAATTGATACAAACTATGAAGTTAGGTTTAAACGAATGTGTACTATATTCAGCGAAAAAAATCAGCGGGAATGCTTTTTAAAAAAGGGGTGTTATCCTTATGAGTACATAGACTGTGTAGAAAAATTTGCAGAGACTTCACTCCCATCCAAAGATAAATTTTATAATAGTTTAACTGGGAAACATGTAGATGAAACAGATTATGAACATGCAAGTAGAGTATGGCAAATATTCTCTATGAAAAATCTAGGCGAGTTCCATGATACCTATTTGATAAGTGATGTCTTATTACTCTGCGATGTTTTTGAAAATGCAAGAGAGATTTTCTATAAACATTATGATCTCGATATTTGTCATTTTTTAAGTCTTGCACATTATTCATGGTTTGCAGCACAGAAAAAAACAAAAGTCGAATTAGAATTACTCACTGATATTGATCAGCATTTATTTTTTGAGGATAACATAAGAGGTGGGTTATCGCTTATTGTGAAAAGATACGCACTCGCTAATAACAAGTATATGTCACATCTTTATAATGATAAATTACCCTCTAATTACCTTCTATATATTGACGCGAATAACCTTTATGGCTGGGCAATGCGTCAGAATCTTCCTTTTAATGATTTTAATTTTTTAAGTGATGAGGAAATTGAAAATTTTGATGTTAGAACAATATCAGATGATTCAGAATATGGGTATGCTATACAGTGTGATTTATCATATCCAGAACATCTACACGATGTTCATGATTCTTATCCACTTGCACCAGTTAGAGATGAAGCTCCAATCGATTTATTTTCACGTTATCAGCAGAAAACAAAAGATTTTGAGATAAGCTACAAGCTTAGAGAAAATGTGGAACGCGCAGCTTTGTATCCAGTAGATACGATAGGAGCTTCCTCTCCAGTATGTAGCAGTGTTAATGCAGGAGCTTCCTTTCTAGCAGATAGTAACGAGACTACGTGTTATGCGAGAGAAAGAACAGACCAGTCGAGTAATGAAGTATTTAGACGTAAAAATTGTAAACTTTTAGCTCATTTTTATGATCGTAAAAACTATGTTTTACATTATCGTAATTTAAAATTATACTTAGAACTTGGTATGAAGCTAGAAAAAATACATAAAATCATAAAATTTAGACAGAGAGCATGGCTAAAAGATTATATTGACTTTAACACAAAACTAAGACAAGAATCAACAAATAGTTTTGACTCATCACTTTATAAGGCAATGAATAATCATCTCTTTGGAAAACTATTTCAAAATCAACGTAAACAGTTAGATATTCAATTAGTTACTGACGAAAAAAAATTGGAAAAACTTGCATGTAAACCATTTGTTAAGAGATGGATGATTTTTGATGAAAATGTAATTGCGATTGAATCTAGAAAAAAGAATATAGTACTTAATAAACCTATTTATGCTGGTTTCACTGTTTTAGAACTAAGTAAACTGAATATGTATGAGTTTCATTATAAATCAATGCTTAAAATGTATAATTATGATAAAATACGATTACTAATGTCGGATACTGACAGTTTCCTCTATCAAATTTTCACACCAGACATATATGCTGATATAAAGTTAAACTCATATTTATTCGATACTTCTGAATATCCTACTTCACATTTCTGTTATTCTACTCAAAATAAGAAGCAACCTGGTAAATTTAAGGATGAACTATCTTCTCGAATTTTAATATCTTTTGTTGGATTAAAATCTAAATTATACAGTTTTAAATATATAGATAGCATAGACAAAGATGGAGTATTAAGTATGAAACAGAAATGTTTGGCTAAGGGAGTCTCTCGAATAACCATAGCACAGAAATTGAATTTTGATATTTATAAGGATTGCTTGTTCAATAGAAAGATTCAATATGAAACTTCTAATAATATTAGATCATTTAAGCATGATATTTATCAAATAAAACAGTCAAAAATCAGTTTAAGTCCTTTCGATGATAAAAGATTTATTATATCTTCAAATTTTATTGAAAGTAAATCTTGGGGTCATAAAGATATCAAGAAATTGATGGATCAGTATGAATCAGATGGTTCAAGTATTGAGGTAGGTCCGGATACAGACAGTTAGGACTAGTCTACTTTCAAAACAAGGAAAACCAGTTAGTTACGTAACCTTGCTAGAAGGAAGTGCATGGTATCGAAGTGAGAGTAGTTCGTAAACATTAAAGCGAACCTGATTAGTGTAGACGACCTTAACTGAAATAAACTTATTCGTAACCTTGTTAAAAATAAAATCTAGTATACGGTATAAGCCAGTTTATATTCAGCTTTGTAATTAGATTGCAATGAGCTCACATATACGTAGTAAATTAGCAGATGAATTACACGGACTTGCACGTCAGAACTTTCAGAGAAGAAGTTATGAAATAAAGAGTATTAATGATCTTATTCAGGCAGATATTGTAGAAATGATTCCTTTACACAAATTTAATGATAATTATAAGTATTTTCTTTCTGCTGTGAATGCATTTACTAAATTTGCTTATGCAATAAAATTAAAAACGAAGAGTGCTGAAGAGGTTAGTAAAGCATTGGAATTAATTTTTAAAAATAATCCTAAATTAAAAAATTTTCAGACAGATATGGGGAAGGAGTTTTTTAATGCAAAGGTTTCTGAACTCACCAAAAAATATAAAATTAATCACTATCATGTTTATTCACATATAAAAGCTGCATTAGTAGAACGATTAAATAGAACTATTAAGTCTAAATTATATAAAAACTTTACTATAACTGGATCATTAAGATGGATTGACTCGTTAGATAAAATTGTTAAAGATTATAATAATACAGTACATTCCGTTATAAAGTTAAAGCCTTCTCAGGTAAGAAAGAAACATGAACGTCAAATTCTTAACGAGTTGAATAAACGTAAATTGAAAGCTTTAAAGGGTAAAAAGATAATCAAACCACGCTTCAAAATCAATGATATAGTGAGAATTAGTAAACAAAGAGCTATATTCGATAAATCTTATACAATTAATTGGAGTCCAGAGCTCTATAAAGTTATATCAGTTCATGCAAGCATTCCACCTACTTATGAATTGGAAGATTTAAATAATGAAAAAATCTTAGGTAAATTTTATGAACAAGAATTAAAGAAATCAGAGTTAACATTAGATGAAATGCAAGTTTATCTTGTAGAGAGAATATTAAAGAAAGTTGGAAAGCGTTATCTCGTAAAGTGGCTCGGTTTTAGTGAACCGTCTTGGATAGATAAGAGTCAATTACTAACTAAGTAAATATTTTACAATTGATTATATACGCTGATCATTCCAACTTATAGTTTAATATGTTTTCAGATATGACCTATCGAACGGAATCATTTGATGAATATATAAGCTCAGTATATATTATAAATAGACATTTTAATGAATTACGTAAATATGATTCTGTTTCTTTAGAAAAAATGCCGAGAATACAAAGTTATCGTTGTGAACTAAATGAACTATTGGAGACGCATTTGCAATTATTGAACCAGTTAGCAGAAAAAGGATGGACAAATATGGAATATCTAACATTTGTGAGAGACTATGAAAAATTAGGAGTTTGGCATAGTGATAACTATAATCATATTTCAGTTTGTGATTTAAATGGTACATCATATGATAAATTCTGGGGAAATGGTGATATCCCAGGCTCATGGAGGTGTGTGTGTGCACATGTTAAAGATTCTATCAATAAAATTAAAAAATGTATAACAGAAAAAAATAAACATTTAACAAAAGAACAATTGAATGAACATATCTGGAATTTTTTATCTAAATGTTCAGATGAGAGTGGGCTAGAACAAGATTGATAGCATATTATGTTTAATTTCAGATTGGAGATGGATTCAATTTCATTTGATAAGAACTATTTTTCGAATAAAATCGATAAAAAATATAGATGTTGTTATTTCGAACTTATTGACAAAATAATATTAGAATTGAATAATTTCGGAAAAGAAGGACTAACGTTTGAGGAATATTTAACATTTATAAAACCTGGTAAAAGTGAAGAACAGAAGTCAGAACATATAAGCGTATGTTATATTATAAATAAGAATATAGTTGATAGACATCAAAGATGTGAATTAAAGGAAATTCCTGAATTTTGCTATTGTAATTCATTAGGTTGGTTGAATATTCAAATGTATTATTTCATTGATGATAGGTTAACAGATAAAAACATTGATAGTGTAAGATTTACATTTGAAATTATGAAAATGTGTGGCGAATCAGCATTGTTGTACAAACTATAACTTTAACTTTTTTACAGAAATCATGATGAACTCGTTAATTGAGGAGAGAATAAAACTATTAAATACTAAAGCTTTGAATGTGAAAATCAATTGTAATAATAATAGTAATACTTGTAGTGGTTTAAGGAATAAATGTATTAGTTGTAAGTTACGAATAAATAAATGCAAAATTATTATAACTATTGACAAAAGTTTGAAAAATAAAGACGATATTGTAAAAATATTTGATTATCGCATACCATATTTAATGAATGTAAACTATATACTTGAATTATGTAAAGAATTATCAAAAATAAATGCTGTATAATGTTTCTCATTCTATGTTGATTTATTGAATTAAACCAAGCTACTCTAGTTGTAAAGGTATGTATAAGTTAGAATAATATATGAAGCCGGTTTAGTCTGACTAGGTATGTACACATATAATTGATTGAACAGTAGTAAGGAAGTCTTCATACTAACAACATAGAATATTATGGTAGAAGAGAAAGATATTTCAAAAAAAAATAAAAATGGATTAGCTATTGTCGACTTTGATGAATTGGTTATTAGTTCTTGTTCCACTGAACAGGAAAATAAAAATAAACATGGAAGTTTATTTCCTAGCAATGTTAGAGCATTAATTGTAGGCCCATCAGGATGTGGAAAATCGAATCTAGTATTGAATTTAATTTTTAATACTGATGGACTTAGTTTCAGTCATCTATATCTATTCAGTAAAAGTTTGAAACAGGATAAATACATATTTCTGGATAAAGTATTTTCTAAATTAAGTAGAGTTAAGTTTATTAAATCAAGTGATACGATTAATATTCCACATCCAACCAAA
The DNA here is from genome assembly GCF_014356525.2 of Nilaparvata lugens. Lineage (NCBI taxonomy): Eukaryota > Metazoa > Arthropoda > Insecta > Hemiptera > Delphacidae > Nilaparvata > Nilaparvata lugens. The sequence goes on along the minus strand of NC_052505.1, from coordinate 13,336,525 downwards.
ATAGTAAAAGATAGCTTAATTATATTTGATGATCTTCAAACAAGTAACCTACCAATAATAAAAAGCTATTTTTCAATGGGAAGACATAATGGAGTGAATACGCTTTATCTTATTCAAAGTTATGCTTGCATACCAAAGCATTTACTGAGAGATAATGCTAATATTCTGATGATTTTCAAAATGGATCCTTTAAATCTAAAACTAGTTTATCGTGATTTTGTTAATGCTGATATGGATTATAATAAATTTAAGAACATGTGTACAGAGGTATGGACTAAGGGAAGTCATTATTTTGTTTCTATATTTACAGACTGTAAGAAACATAATGGAAAATATAGAGAGAATTTAAATGTTTTTATAACAAATTTTTAACAAATATAAATTATTCTAATTAAGTTAACACTATCATTGATAGGCTTCAGTTAATAACAAACCTTCATAAGGTAATGTTTAAAATGGGTGATAGAAAACATATACATGTGAAACCAAATAGAAAAACTAAGAGTCAAGGAAGGAGAAATAGAGATAGGTTAAGTCAATTAGCTAATAATAATATAATCAGGAGTAATTTGAATGCTGATAATCGATTGGAAAATCAGTTACAAAGTTTGAGAAATTCAATAATCAAAAAATATAATAATCTGAAAGGATTACAATCAGAGACTGCAGTTAACTTGAAGAAAAAATATGAGCCAATAATATCACCGTTAGAACAGATTAAACAATCTAATTTGGAAATACAGAGACAATTTGAAGAGGATAAAAATCGAGAATATGGAATCAGCGATGATGAGAATGTATATGAAATCTCATCAGATGAGGGAGGAGAAGAGGAAGATGAAGAGGAAGATGAAGAAGAAGAAGGTGAGAGACATAGTTCATTTCGTATGAAACAAGAGAGGTTTGAGCAAGATGAGGGAGAGGAATCGAATAATGAGGCGGAAGATAGTAGAATAGTGTACGATGAGACTAGCTTTACTCATAAATTAACACCATTAAGCATCATGTTAGATAAGTATATTAGCGAGTTTCATAATTTGAAACGTAAATCAGTAATGTATGGAATACAATTTGATAAGTATACAAGTTCTTACTATATGGGTAGAAAGATACCATTAATATTCAATAATGATTATTTAGTTATTGGAGAATCAGTACAGCTTAAAATTAAATTGAGTCAAGGTTTGCTAGAATTACTATTTAAAAGTAAACCAGATATTAACCTTATTAAAACTAATGATTTCAAGAAATATAAAAGACTATTATTGTTTACAGACGCACATCTTACCTCTAGCGGGAATTTTAAACGTGTAAATGGTATGAAATCAAAATTAATTCAAAGACTACTGTTTCCTACACCGCAACGACAAAGTTCGCGATTAAAGAAAGGTGAAGGTTTAACTTTTATTAAGAACATGAATCCAAACCGTACTTATATTTATTGGGATGATGTAAATGAGCTTATTTCAAGGTTAGACTTGTTGATGAGATCGCAACAGACAGGTCATGATAGTCATCAAAACAACATTCCTCCAGAACAGGTTAGCGTAAACAGAGTTTCTTTCATTGTAAAAACAAAATTTAATACATGCTCCTTCTATAGATAAGAAGTAATACTACAAACTTTTTGTTATACACTCTTTCTGAAGCAAGGAACAAAACCAATAATCTACTTACATTACATAGTCGATATTCGAGCGGCGGGCGGCGGCGGGCGGCGGCGGGCGGCGGCGGGCGGCGGCGGGCGGCGGCGGGCGGCGGCGGGCGGCGGCATAGGGGGTGATGGGGGGACTTGTTTGGAAGGAGGATCTTGCAAGTGTCTACTTATTTTTTTAAAATAAGTACTTGAACAAAAATGGTGGTCTTCAGTAGGAGGAGGAGATTTGGCTGGGGGGGTCCGCGAAGTGTGGGGGATTGCTTGGAGGGGGATTCTGCAATTGGTACGCCCATAAATTTGTTTTTTTCAAATAAATACTTGAAATAAAATGGCGGTTTTAGTATCGGTGGGAGAACTGGTCCAGGCGAGGGGTTAGAAAATGGAGTTTCCCCGCGCGGAGCGCGGGGGGATTTGGGCGGGGTTTAGAGCCCCCCTGGGGGATTAGGCTCCGCCCCCTAATTAAAATACTGCTCTGTGATTGGTGCGTTCAAACAGTAGAAACAATCAAAAGTATTTTTCCAGAACTAGTATATGAAAACAGAGATTTTCAGGATAGATTGAATTCAGCATTTATCAGTAATAGTGAGAAATCGAATTTTATATCAAGGAAAGAGTTTAACATTGAAAAAGCAACATTGGTAAGCTTGGAAAATTTAAATACAACAGTAGAAACAATCAAAAGTATTTTTCCAGAACTAGTATATGAAAACAGAGATTTTCAGGATAGATTGAATTCAGCATTTATCAGTAATAGTGAGAAATCGAATTTTATATCAAGGAAAGAGTTTAACATTGAAAAAGCAACATTGGTAAGCTTGGAAAATTTAAATACAACAGTAGAAACAATCAAAAGTATTTTTCCAGAACTAGTATATGAAAACAGAGATTTTCAGGATAGATTGAATTCAGCATTTATCAGTAATAGTGAGAAATCGAATTTTATATCAAGGAAAGAGTTTAACATTGAAAAAGCAACATTGGTAAGCTTGGAAAATTTAAATACAACAGTAGAAACAATCAAAAGTATTTTTCCAGAACTAGTATATGAAAACAGAGATTTTCAGGATAGATTGAATTCAGCATTTATCAGTAATAGTGAGAAATCGAATTTTATATCAAGGAAAGAGTTTAACATTGAAAAAGCAACATTGGTAAGCTTGGAAAATTTAAATACAACAGTAGAAACAATCAAAAGTATTTTTCCAGAACTAGTATATGAAAACAGAGATTTTCAGGATAGATTGAATTCAGCATTTATCAGTAATAGTGAGAAATCGAATTTTATATCAAGGAAAGAGTTTAACATTGAAAAAGCAACATTGGTAAGCTTGGAAAATTTAAATACAACAGTAGAAACAATCAAAAGTATTTTTCCAGAACTAGTATATGAAAACAGAGATTTTCAGGATAGATTGAATTCAGCATTTATCAGTAATAGTGAGAAATCGAATTTTATATCTAGGAAAGAGTTTTATATTGAGAGAGCACAACTTGTTAGTATTGGAGATTTAAATACAATGCTACAAGTTGTGAAAGATAGCATGGGTGATATTATTTTTGATAACAATATTTTCATAGAAAAACTGAACACGGAAATAATTAAGTTCACTTATTATTTAATTAGTAAGTGTCTTACCGCATCAAAAACATTTGATTGGAAGAGTCTACAAGCAAAGGGGCTACCGGATTACCATATAATAAATGAGTTTTTTAAAATGATTAACATTTCAGAACCTGAGGTGAAATATGATGAAACACTTTTGAATAGACCGCTCCAAACTAGACTCTTGAAAAGATACGATGATTATAACAAGCAGTCAACTCTAAACAATAAAAAAGACTAGACCTTGATGCAAGCAAAAAACTGAGAACGTGTTTGACTTGACAGAGAAGAAGAAGAAGAGAGTAGGGTAGGTCAGTATTGATGTGAACAAACTTGCAGTCTGTCTCAGCATCAAAACAACATTCCTCCAGAACAGGTTAGCGTAAACAGAGTTTCTTTCATTGTAAAAACAAAATTTAATACATGCTCCTTCTATAGATAAGAAGTAATACTACAAACTTTTTGTTATACACTCTTTCTGAAGCAAGGAACAAAACCAATAATCTACTTACATTACATAGCCGATATTCGAGCGGCGGGCGGCGGCGGGCGGCGGGCGGCGGCATAGTGGGTGACGGGGGGACTTGTTTGGAAGGAGGATCTTGCAAGTGTCTACTTATTTTTTTAAAATAAGTACTTGAACAAAAATGGTGGTCTTCAGTAGGAGGAGGAGATTTGGCTGGGGGGGTCCGCGAAGTGTGGGGGATTGCTTGGAGGGGGATTCTGCAATTGGTACGCCCATAAATTTGTTTTTTTCAAATAAATACTTGAAATAAAATGGCGGTTTTAGTATCGGTGGGAGAACTGGTCCAGGCGAGGGGTTAGAAAATGGAGTTTCCCCGCGCAGAGCGCGGGGGGATTTGGGCGGGGTTTAGAGCCCCCCTGGGGGATTAGGCTCCGCCCCCTAATTAAAATACTGCTCTGTGATTGGTGCGTTCAAACAGCAATAGTATACTACTTGGGTATATTCCCCCTCACAGCTCTACTAAATTCAGAAATAGAAACCTCAGGAATTCTGTTCAGAATTAATATTGTTAATTCACGTGATGTGTGGCTTCTATCATTACTAGAAAAAATCCTAGTTGTATAGGGTAGAAGTGGTAGGTTTGCATAATTTTGAAAACTCCTTAAAAATACCCGTTTTTTGGAAAATTTTAGCTCCAGAATCAAAAATCGTAGAGTCCTGCATGACCTCTCAATTTATTGTTAATTTTATCATCTTTAATATTTTAGAGAATGCTTTTTTCAAAAAGTTCTCAAGATTAAATGGAAAACTTGAAAAAAGTCCGGAATTTTTGTTTTTTGGGAGTTTTGGGGGTCAAGCTGACCTCATATAGAATTGCCCCCATATAGAATTAAAGAATCTGTATAATATAAATAGGCAATTTAATCAATAAGCATAATGTATATGTCACATACTGCCATTACAACTTGTAGCTCATTATCATAAAGGGAGAGAATGCTAAGCAAAAGAGCAGTATCTGTCAGTTACTGCCCTCTTGCTTAGCACAAAGCTTTTTTAAAAGGCAGTATGTGCATTATTATGTGGAAAACATAAAAAAACATAGAAAAATATTGCATAAATCAATTCTAAGTGACAAAGAGTATATTAATCCACCAATAGTATGTTGAAAAAAGTTCAGGCCCGGTGACAGCCCTCAGTTTATTGTTGCCAAATTTCAAATCCAATTTACTCGAAACTGGTTTTGCAGATACTCGCGGCGGTAGCAAAGTTTTAAAAATCGCTAGCCATGTATTCAGGTTGATTGCGCCACACCGAGCTCGCTACCGCGGCGGTAGTACGGCGCACTACCACCTACGACCGCCTGCTAGGCGATTCAACAAAAGTTCGCTGAGAGGTAGTACGGCGGACAAAGCGAGCTCAGTGTGGCGCGCTCAACCTCAATACATGGCAGGCGATTCGAAGAGGTAGCGCATGCGCACCTCTCCTCCTTGCAACACAACGCAACTAGTACGTCTCACCCCCCACTACTAGACTCACTACTCGGAGACTACCGCTAGCGGACGTTTTTCGGTGTGGCGTGCTCAGCCGAGAAAACTACCACCAGCGGTACTACCTCGGCGGTATTGGCGAGCTTGGTGTGGCGAGTCCTTTACATACATACAAGGCGTTTATGTTTCTGAAACATTCTAGGAAGAATACTGTACAAACAACAAAGTTTTTGACAATTGAAAAACATTTTTATATTTTATATTTTTCTACATCCATGTCATTTCTGTTACAATCATGACAAACTTAAACTATATTAAACAATTGAACTGCGAGAACTACAAGCCATCGAATAGATAATACATAAATTCTATCTATCAGGTCGAGGTATTTCGATTGGAACCATTGAGTAGCAATCAATGCATAACGTTATTCCATAACAAACAGGCACGCCGGTAACCATAATGATGTAGCAACTTCTGTCTGCAATGCTATTGGTTGATGTGAGTTTGTCAGACTCCATTTTGTAGGCGGAGCAACATCGACCAATGGCAGTTCAGTTCTGCTGTTAGTGTATCAAACCGTTACAGTAAGAAGTAACACAGAGCTAACTAAGCTATATTATTACTTCAATGAGAGCTAGTGTAACTACAATAATATTATAACGATATCAAGCTAGTGTTCTAGATAACAAACAGCTCAACTTACAATAATTTCAATAAAGGCACTCAATCTTGAGTTGAATCTGAATGGTACATTTCAAATGAGACGATTTTATCAAAATAATATTATAATGTTATTATTTCTCAAGATTTCAACTGATTACTGGAGAGTATTATTCAAATAAATTTCTCATATTAACATTCTAAATTCAAAATTTCTTGACATTATTCTGAGATCGAAAACATCCTGTATTTGAGGTGCTGAAGATAAACTTTTTTCGACTAATTTTTAATCGGGATTCGTGAATGAAATAATGAGGGCTAAGCCTGTTCTATCATTTATTGTATGATTATGTGTGAATGTCAATGATGAATGAATAAATAAGTATGATAGTGATAGGAATAAGGTAATTGAATCAATATTGGATTCCTATGTGACACATATTATGATGGTATGACTTGACCCCTATGTCAAATGTCTGTCGAAGATATATCAGTGTTGACCTAGAGATGAATGTTTGATCAATACAATGCAGAGTATTGAAAAATAGTTTTTTTTTGTAATCGGGGAATGTACTTTTCGCCACACTGCACAGAAAGCAGCTGTTTTCCAGTCCCTACGTAGATCTGAAAGACCTTGTTTGCAGACGAGGTCAGAAAAGGGTTTCTTTTCCGGTCTAGGCCAGAAAGTTGTCTATTTCCAGCCGCTCATGGAAGTAGTTAATAAGTCATCCGCTAGATCGGGCGAGTGTCCACTTTCATCATCAGCTGAAGTCGCCATGATTTCAGTTCCAGTTTTGAATCAAACTAATTCGCTTCGCAACCAGTTTTACTCAATTATTTATTGTTGACTAGTGCATTCCGAATTTTTCAAAAATGCTTGAAGATGACTGTGGTATTCCAAGTTGAATTTTAAAAGAATCTGAAATCCTGACTGCAAATCGGCCTACTGCCTTGGACTTGAAAACTGATTTCAAGCTGGAAAAATCTCATTTTCTGCTCCAGGTGCGAAATATACTATTTCTCTCTATAGAAAATCAGAATTCAGAAGTCCTGTGACACAGAGCTTACCCATACCACACTGGAAAACTATCAGTTATTCCAATAACAACAAATTCTGAATGTCAGATTGAATAAAGAACTACTCAGCATTGGAATAAATAATTGACTTGTTTGTGGAAAAAGCAATAAAAAGAGTTGATTGAAACATCAATTTTGTTCAGAGTTGATAATACAAATTCGTTTTATAGTTTCACTGAAAAACAGTAGACAAAGTGTGTTTGAGGAGGAAAAGCCACTTTGCTGAAGGGTACCGATAATCATTGTTTCAGAATAGAACTTTGATTGTATCAATGATGAGAGTCCTTCAAACATGACTGATTCATCATGGATGGGGAAACGTTTGAAGTCAAATTCCTGCTCATCGATTGTACTGAAGTTTCAACAGGGCACTCAAAGTTAGACTTCATGGTATTCATACCGACAGCATATTGACAGCTACAATGATCAAGCTCCGACTTGTTTAAGTTATCTGTAATTTCAGCGTTGCGTCATTCCATTTAACTTATATTTCAGAGCTTTTGGAGTAGTTAACTGTGTAAATTACATCACCAATGAAGTTTGATTCATCTGATGGAATTGAGACTGATTAGTTATTGATGGACGATAACGCTGCCAAATAGAGGAAGCAATCAGTCCAGTACGGAGAAAACAGTATTACAGCATGCTTTCAAACATGATTCTGACATGATTATCTCGACGGATGAGATGTGAAATTTTGACGGTAGTAGGAATTGGACATGCATGGATGTGCTGAAATCAAACGAGAGAAATTGACACTTCATTCATTATACAATTCAGTTATATTAAAAACCGAAGCTTTGTTAAAGTAGAAGATTGGAGTGTGATTTGTGAGAAGTAGTTGTAGGCATACAGAGTTTCGGAGTATGGAGTATTCTACATGTACGTATGTCGACTGAAGTCTTGTCGTACATTGGGATGTAATAATTCTAAGCTGAGTATTTTCAACTTTTTTTAATTCAATCACGTCTTGGTTATGGACAACTTAGAGCATTTTTTTAATATTGTATTGCTAATGTTTCTCCTAATTCCATATTGACAAGGGTACTGTTTTATACCCAGAAAGAAATGATAATTATGATTCGTATCTAGAAAATTAATCAATATTGATCGGAGGAACTGACTGTAGTATTTTCTTAAAATTTATGAATTCAGGGCTACTCATTTTTATTCATAAAATAGAATTATAGACCCTTTTTCGAAATTGATGAAATAATAGTTTGAAAATACAAATTATAACAACTAGTTTCATTGATCCTCACCATCTTCAGGTTTAAAAAAATAAATTTTAAATAAATAAAACTATATTAGTAAAACGTTTATTAAAAATTCATCATGAGTATTACAGTAAGCTCATTGTTAGCTTATTTCTGTTCATTTTAATTCTTACAATTGAACAGTAGGTTATTGAGAAAAAATAACTATTATTATCAACGTTGAATGATCGGTGTGGCAGCAATGTTTGAAAAGTCAGCTGGGCAACGTGGAATTTTTTGTTTGTCTTGTCTTGTTGAACGATTAATACTCAATCAATAAAGATTAAATTCATACAAGTTTTCATATTCATTCATTTCATTTCCATGTAGGCTAAGCTATAACAAACTACTTTTTATAAGCTGAAGATGGTGTGGATCACTGGAAGTAGTTGTTTCAATTTGTATTTTTAATCTAAAGGGTACTATAACTCTATTTTATGGACTGTAGTATATCATTGAACAGCTCCCCAAGACTCTACATTTCAAAAATAGTAACTGATATTTCTGCAACATTCATACGCATTATAGATGATGACAAGGGATTGAAAATTGCAATGTGCTCTGATATAAAGCGCATCATTCGGAAAAGCTCCGATATTTTTGGTGAGCAATAACGATGTTTGTCAGTGATTTGATGAATAATGCTCGACAATGGATCAGCTGTTCGGAAGAGCTCTCATTCATTGTGGTTGCGGTTTGCTGAGTTTGGAGACACGAAAGGTTGAGACCGTAACGTAACCGAATGATATAATTCACTAGCCTATCGGAGCAGACCAACTGGACGGTGGAAAGTGCTGAGCCAGCGAATTTTCTATACACCACGCACAGCATTCAGTTGCTATCTCTTCTTAATCAATAGTCGTCTGCTATTGCCGCTTCACTTCACTCAAACAGATTGACTCATAACTCATCGTCTCTGTTATCAATGATAGCGTTCGCCATACATCAGTTGAGCGTCCATCGAATAATGTTGTGGAGACTGGTTTGGTCGTTCGCGATCGATAACATCCTGCCATTCTCATAGAGGAGCCTAGTTTACAAAAAACATATTGTAATCTGAACGGATAAAATTGGAAGCTCCTCTTTTAGAATCGAACCAAATTTCTATCCATGAAGTAATCCCTAACAGAAGGTTGATAGTTCAACATATAATTCTGTCCATATCTGTTAATTCCTCTTCGAAATTGATCAATGAAAATGGAGCAATTTCCTGCTGGACTAAGTATATTCCTCCAAATAACTGATTTCACTGCAAAGCGAAAATTTCTCAAGTTACAGAAAGTTGGAAAAATGGAAACTGTTATTATTAATGATGTTTTATTTTTTTCATTATAAACTAACTATATTATTATTATGTATACTACTATCTATTGTTGTTCATACTTTTTTCTTATAGAATAGACGTTTTTATTTCATGACTTGAAGTTTGATCAGTGAAGTCCACTCTACTGTTACTTAACCACGAATAAAGAAAATACATGAATGTTCAAATATTATCACCTATGTTGAAAATGATTTTCAGATAGAATACATTTTAAAGGCATCATTATTGAACATGTTTCGTGGTTTTCAGGGAGTAAGTGAAATCTGAAATATTATTTTCAATTATCATAGCGATAGGTGGTCAGATTTAAGTATTTCCACTGAATTTCATGTTCCAAATGAATTCCGGGGATAGCCTTCATATGGGAATTGTAGAGGTTTACGTGCGTTGACAAAACAGAAGAGGTATCAGCCATGATGGGTGCTTAGCATTCCAAATCAGTGTGCTTCCAGTCTGTGAGACTTGCAATGAATTATTTAGTCTGGCTAGTGGATATTTTAGATGGAGAATGTCGAGAATAGAGTAGAAAATGCCATGACTGCTGGCCAGAGCGCAAAAATTATCACTGCCACCAAACAACAGCAATATTTGAGATTCTCTCGTGAATATGTATGCTGTGCATCCGCTGAAAAATGGGAACGAGATACTGAGTCTGCGCAATTTGGAGGATGCAGCAAACCAAACTGAACAATTCATAACATCACGATACACCTTACTATGTTGTTGATATTCGCCATTCAGGTCCAGTATTACAAAGCTGAAATATTTGTTATTTCAAAAACTGCTGCATTGTTATTCTAGCTATCGATAACATTAGGTCGACGGAAAATTTTCTCCAATTGTATTGCTACAAATACGAATTTTCCATTGCTGAATAGAAAGAATAATATTTTCAAAATACCGAAACCACTTTAGCAACTGAGAATTCCTCTATGGCTCAGATAGATTTCATCAAACTATACTATGAATATCATTTTCTGTATAATTGATTCATCATAATTTATAATATCATGTATTAACATACATTAATTTCATCCTATACTTTTATGTATTTAAGCTACTTCCAAATCATATCTCAATAATTATAAGGTTCCAAAAATGTTTTATATATCAAACATCTTGCACAAATTGAGTCATTCCTTAAACATGATTTTGGATGTATAAATGGTGAAAAATACTTTTATATTATTTAGTATTTTTTAATAATAATTATTGTGTTGAACATTCATTGGAAGTAGCTTTAAAGTAGTAGAAAATACTAGTGACAATGAGTATGTAATTATGAAAATGTTGAGAGTGATTGAAACTTGAATCGTATAGAATATGGTACGCAAAAGCCTATTTAATATTCCTGTTTCTGAATTTCCGAATTCCATTTATTTTCAAAGCTTAATGACCTATAATTGGGCAGAACATTCAAGGAGTGGCCTTATCTTTGTTTTGTCATCCGGAGCACCTGAGGCGCAATTCTCCAGATTTTAGAAAGCTCCAGGTACAACACAAATAAGCAGAGGGTGCTAAGGATGTTTCCCGGAATAACACGGCTTTGAGAATGTATTGTGAAGGAGTGGGAGAGGGAACGCATTCATCTTCTATCTCGATTCGATCCGTTGAATAAACAGTGAAGGCCTATCTCACTTTGCACCGGGCTGAACAATGCAATCCAATGTTTGTGGCTGGGTACAATGTTTACACCGGATCATAAATGTTTCTGTTTGTGAAGCTCACATCCCTCCCAATAAAACAACATGCCTCCTTGCTGTGGCCTGCATCTTGTTTTGTTATGTAATTAACTCCATTAACTAGCACGCACAAAGGGGCACAACATTAATTTGTGGCCAGGTCCTCAGAGTCTATACTATACACAGTTCAAGTAATCTCTGATACCACCATGCTCTCTATTCTTAGAATATTGATGAAAACAGTTATGTAAGAACGTTTCCAGAAGAGTAAATGAATAATCTATAATATAATAAAGAGAAGAACCGGCTTATACACGTGGGGGATAGGAAATTCACGAATCTCGCATCATCACGTCTTACATGATTAACTTAAAATTTTGCATATCGATTATTAATTTACCGAGGATGGTTATAGGCCTATTTTGAATTACTCAAGATTTCATTATGTCAATTCTTCAGTTTGTCAAGTTTTTAATTAGACCCTTGCGGAGCACGAATTACCTTCTAGTATAATATAAAAGCTGTGATCTTGAGGGACTCCTTGGATTCTTGTGCTTTGCAAACTCTGAAGCTTCTCATATTCGGGAGATATTCTTCTAATAGACTATTAGAGGCTGTATTATTGTATTTTATTGAGTGATTACTAGTGACTCTATTCTATTTATACAGTCTACATAATAATTTGGAATGAAATCGACGCTGACTTAGAGCTTACAATTTTGTTTTCCTACAGTTACCTTGAAAAGTGACCATTCCTGCACTGTTTACAGAACGCAAAGAATCACTTTTCCGCTCTAGTGCGCAAAGTATTACTTTCAGTACTCTTAATACTTTGCGTATTATCTTGCAGCCATCCCAATCAGCTGTTGACATTGTTGCATGTATTTTGAATGCGAATTTGTTCTATATATATTTTTTCTGATTTTCAAATGAATAAAAATGAGAACTCATTAAATTATACATTTTGAATATTATTAATTTTCATTATTTCAAATAATATTTTTTCATTCATAAATTGATTGGTTGAAAAATTATTTAGAAATTAAGGTTCACTCGAAATTATTCAAATTATTGGATAAATTAAATTTTTAATTTGAAAAAATGATCGATTATTAACTTTCAATTGGATTATCAAGTTTGAATTAAAGTTGTTATTAATAACAATATTATACAGACAAACATTTGATGGATTTCAGCCATCATTTCACCCATAATCAACCACTTCTCATATTCAATGGTAACTGTAGGAAAAATTTTATATGAAATACGTGAGCAAAGTTCCTCTGCTGCACTCAAAAAACCATTCCGCCCTCGCCTACGGCTCGTGCGTAAACAAATCTATCGGTGCAGCAAACTGTCACTGTGCGCACTAGTTGCACAAATAACTATTTTATTATGAACCAAACTCTTAAGTGCACCATAACTGCATTCGTTGCCATAACTATTTTCATGTTATCTGAATTCTTATGCATGATGTACTCTTTCGTTTTCTATGGTATGATACCAGGCTTCATAAGAAAATCGGTTGATTATATATTCTCCATGAAGCACAATAGCATATTTGAATGCCTATGACTGATTTCGGGATGCAGTTAGCTTAATATTCTGAAGTTTTCTGAGACAATCAAACTGACTGGATCTGGTTCGCCATAGAAGTGCACCATTACGAGTGAGTACCGCATCACAGTAGTAGTTATCAATGGAGGAGACTCTACTTCCTTTCTCAGAATCGCCTAGAGGCGTACCTTATTCAATGCAATGGCCACTATTGCTGAAGAAAAGAGATAGAAGTTGTTATCAGCCATCTCAATGGGGATAGGAAGATCTGGCCACTGAACTACCAGGTAGGGTACTGGCCTACTTCGATTCAAATGTGACTTCTGGAAAGGAAATTGAGTTCTATAAGAGGATTTAGGAATCTTCATCCAACGGAAAGTGATAAGCAGAAATCTATAAATCGGAAAGTTTGATCATATCCTCAGTAGCCACAATAGATGCAGTACTTCACATAGGAAATAATATCATTAATATTTCTCTTAGAATCTTGAATAAAGAAACTGTATGGTAATGAATATTCGATTCAGGAATGACTTCAGTCCACCTACATTCCAGAAGCTCGAATCCTCATGCCTAATTCTTTAGAAAAGTTTTCATCGATATCTTTCACAATAGAAATGCTCGTTCCTGAAGGGAAAGCTTTTTATTTCTGCCCCAAAGTTCAAAATATTAGAATTCATCGGCCAATATATCTACCTCTTTTGAAAGTGATGACAGAGACACTTAGGGAGAATTTGAGATGAGGGGAGATGTGCGATACTTTGGTGCTTTTCAAGCTCTTTTTTTGATGCTCCTAATCAAACTTCATAGCTTTTGAAGTTAACTCACTTATTAGTTGTTGGAAATCATTACGAAATCACCCCTCTTTCATTTGTCATTAAGGCAAGGAGAATATCTAAATCATCTAAATCATAATAAGAAATCAATAGAAAATTATTTGTTTTTGATCTCACTGACAGTTCATGCAAACAAGTGAATGAAAATGCTGCTCGCTCCCTACAACAGTCTCATCACCAAAACCAAAATATGTAATTGAACAACATTATCAACTGAATGATAATTCCATCTCGGGTTCGTAAGCTTTAGGGTACGAATAAATTTAGAGTAGAGATTGAAAGGATCGATCAATTTATTCTTGGAGAACAAGGTCTTGAAAACCCCCATAAAGAATATGCTCCATGAGATTGGAATAATGAATCGTTCAAGTATTTTACGTCTAGTATGCGCAACTAGAAACTTGTAATTTATTCATCGTTGAGTTCACCATCAACTTCCTGGATGTGTCTTTTGCCTCCGAGGATCGCAGTTGAGAATACCTGCTAGCAACCGAGTGAATAATTCAATGCAGAAAAAAGAACTCACGTCCTACACAAATATTCGCGCCTCCCGGCCACTTGAGAGCTGTAAAAGGCGCTTTACTCTCGTAACTCCGGCAGCCCATCCTCTGTTCCACTCCATACAGCTGCTCGATACAGATGTGCTACCAAATTTATGCTTATAGCCAGAGTCAAGATCTCTCCATTCTGGATTCTACGATATTTTCGTTAAAAAACACAATGGATTCTTTGTGGAATGCAGCAGGCAACCAACTCAACCCTCTGCGGAAAAATGATTATGGTGTTCTCATTGTTCCAAAACGCCCCAATTTTCGACGGAATTTTCTTTCTTAATAGGAAAATATTCATTAAACCGAGTTCTTACTGAAGATTTCAAAATTTTATGCTCAAAGTAATTTTGAATCTCTCAAGAAACATTAATGTACCTAGAAATGGCGATATCTTTGTATTAAGCGATATAAGACCAGTATATAGTAGTCGTCGCCTACTTTCAAGGATAAAGTATGTTGCTGTTCCGTTAGTAAGTGAGTAAGTTACTTTAAAAGCCTCTCTGCAGTCATACTGTACGTGGTCTACATACACTTCTCTCTTCAACTGACAGATAATAAAAGCCACCTGTGTATATATGAAACGTGTATGAAACTTGTGCCGAGTCTGAAACTATTGGTAGTGAAGATCTGGCCACTGAACTACCAGGTAGGGTATTGGCCTACTTCAATTCAAATGTGACTTCTGGAAAGGAAATTGAGTTCTATAAGAGAATTTAGGAATCTTCATCCAACGGAAAGTGATAAGCAGAAATCTATAAATCGGAAAATTTGATCATATCCTCAGTAGCCACAATAGATGCAGTACTTCACATAGGAAATCTATTATTAATATTTCTCTTAGAATCTTGAATAAAGAAACTGTATGGTAATGAATATTCGATTCAGGAATGACTTCAGTCCACCTACATTGTAGAAGCTCGAAACCTCATGACTAATTTTTTAGAAAAGTTTTCCTCGATATCTTTCACAATAGAAATGCTCGTTCCTGAAGGGAAAGCTTTTTATTTCTGCCTCAAAGTTCAAAATATTAGAATTCATCGGTCAATATAATGACCTCTTTTGAAAGTGATGATTGATTGATTGATTGATTGAGTACTTTATTTATGTAGATTACAATATATACTGGCTTATACACTTATAAACAATAGCTTACAATACAGCAAAGTTATAGATGAATTTACATAATATAGACTAAGAAAATAACTATTGAACTGTATATGATATGAAAAAGCAATTTGTAATATAATAACTATAGATAATAATCATATTGTTATGCATCTTGTCACGTTATTCTTTATATTTAAATAACGATTAGCCTCCTGCTTGGCATCAGTCGGTAAAGCATGAGATATTTGATATAATCATATAATTAGGTCGTGGTTTTTAATAGGATTCAGTCTCATAAAAATCTTTCTAGGCCTAGGTATGGGCTTCTCCTATAACTCTTGTAATTCAATAAAAATAAATATATATAAATATGATACTTATACTATAGTGTTGAGGAATAAAAATAAATTGCACACCATAAACATATCATACATATATTAAACAAATAATGCAAAAAATAGATCGAGGCAAAAAATATATAAAGAGCGATAGAAAAATATAATATAAAAATAGAACAATAATTGAAATCAGTAAAATATCACAGGCTAAACTTTATATTCTAGATTTATGGCACGAATCATTACCATGTGCCTTTATCTTAAAATCATATGCATTCTTTTGCATGTAGCTGCGATATGCTCTTGTTAATACTTGTTGACTTGGACAATCCAATTAAAAAATAGGTTCTTTAAGATCAACTTGATAAATTAGCCATTAATAATCCAAATATATATATATATATATATATATATATATATATATATATATATATATATATATATTAAAATCTCTAGTACTTAGTAGATTTCTTTGTATTGAGAATATATTTTATCTCAGGGTGCAAGATTCGGCACCTGACGGAATAGATAGAGCCATTCATCTAGTGAATTAGAGCTATAACAAACTATCGCAAATTATATTGCAAAATTTAAATATCATATGCATATGTTTTAATAGCCTAGATTTTATACTTCTTTGATTCAATAGAAATTTCTGAAATGTATTGATCTATCTTTTTTCTTTTAATAAAATACCTTTAATACTAATTTTACTTGCGCAAGTATTACTCTTATTGATTTCTTAATTTATAATAAAAACCTTTCGACGAGCTAGCTTTGATTATTAGATTAATTCGAAGCACTAGGGCGCCCATCACTAATTCAATATTTATCACTCACGTGTCGAAAATCTTCTTGTAAGCCGCCGATGTCGATCCAACTCCATGTGTCCGGGAATATGGTAGCCGGAATCGTCTCTGCCAAGGGGTTTTGGTCAGATTCTACGTTGCTCGATTTGATCGATCTCTAGGTCACGATCCCTGAATACATATACCTAACCTCAATCTTCAAAATATTTTATATAATAATCTATTTATTAGCAACAAATTCCTTCAAATCCTTTTTAGGTTTTTGTACCGTTTAGCCAGAACAAGCTGATGCTATCTAATCTTAGTTATTATCTATTTGGCGATATTAGCCAGTCACTTTATTTTCAGACCTATTACTATTTCGGTTAGGGATTTTTATCTACCCAAATTCGATACTTTACAATCTACATAAATTGGCGGAGCTTTGGACATATCAATGTCCATTCTTTGGGAAGAATATTAAAAATATCCTCCCCACTAACTCTCTACCAAAACGTTAATTTCGTTATTTAAACTAAGGATTTATTTATTAATGGAAATATTGTAAAAGTTTTAATCAATATGAATATTGAAGAGAAAAAAACAAAAAATTGATAAAGTAAAATAATTATATAGGTAGATAAGATCAAATAAATGATTAATAAAATGAAGTAGGCTGAAAGTAGATCAGGGTTATCAAATTTCAGTAATATACAGCAGTATGCAGTGGATAATTGAAATAACGAAATTGAATAATTGAAATTGAATGAAGTGATGACAGAGACACTTAGGGAGAATTTGAGATGAGGGGAGATATGCAATACTTTGGTGCTTTTGAAGCTCTTTTTTATGCTCCTAATAAAACGTCTTAGCTTTTGAAGTTAACTCACTTATTAGTTGTTGGAAATCATTACGAAATCACCCCTCACTCATTACTCATTAAGGCAAGATCTTACTCAAAATAAGAAATCAATAGAAATCTATTTGTTTTAGATCCCACTGACAATTCATTCAAACAGGTGAATGAAAATGCTGCTCGCTCCCTACAACAGTCTCATCACCAAAACCAAAATATGTAATTGAACAACATTATCAACTGAATGATAATTCCATCTCGGGCTCGTAAGCTTTAGGGTACGAATAAATTTAGAGTGGAGATTGAAAGGATCGATCAATTTATTCTTGGAGAACAGGTCTTGAAACCCCCATAAAGAATATGCTCCATGAGATTGGAATAATGAATCGTTCAAGTTTTTTACGTCTAGTATGCGCAACTAGAAACTTGTAATTTATTCATCGTTGAGTTCACCATCAACTTCCTGGATGTGTCTTTTGCCTCCGAGGATCGCAGTTGTGAATACCTGCTAGCAACCGAGTGAATAATTCAATGCAGAAAAAAGAGCTCACGTCCTACACAAATATTCGCGCCTCCCGGCCACTTGAGAGCTGTAAAAGGCGCTTTACTCTCGTAACTCCGGCAGCCCATCCTCTGTTCCACTCCATACAGCTGCTCGATACAGATGTGCTACCAAATTTATGCTTATAGCCAGAGTCAAGATCTCTCCATTCTGGATTCTACGATATTTTCGTTAAAAAACCGAATGGATTCTTTGTGAAATGCAGCAGGCAACCAACTCAACCCTCTGCGGAAAAATGATTATGGTGCTCTTATTGTTCCAAAACGCCCCAATTTTCGACGGAATTTTCTTTCTTAATAGGAAAATATTCATTAAACCGAGTTCTTACTGGTAGATTTCAAAATTTTATGCTCAAAGTAATTTTGAATCTCTCAAGAAACATTAATGTACCTAGAAACTGCGATATCTTTGTATTAAGCGATATAAGACCAGTATATAAGTCGTTGTCTACTTTCAAGGATAAAGTATGTTGCTGTTCCTTTAGTAAGTGAGTAAGTTACTTTGAAAGCCTCTCTGCAGTCATACTGTACGTGGTCTACATACACCTCTCTCTTCAACTGACAGATAATAAAAGCCACCTGTGTATATATGAAACGTGTATGAAACTTGTGCCGAGTCTGAAACTATTGGTAGTGTATAGTAAACATAGATAGTGTATAATAAACTAGAGTTGTATTTTGTAAATGATCATTATATGGGAGAACTGAAATTATTTTTAAAAGTGGTGTTAGATTAATAATTTGTGATACAAATACAGAATATGGTAAACGTACTTTTGTAGTTTATTTGTATTCAGTTTGATCAAGAAGGAATTTTTTCACATACAAATCGATAATTGATTGGTAACTTCCAAGTGAAAATACTGTAATGCAGTTTCTACTCACTGTGTTCCATTGAATTTCCCGACGCTCACAAGACGATAAATTTGAATTTCAACTCGCTGTCCAGTGTCTGGCTGCAAGTTGTACCAGCAGAGGAAGGGGCCCTGATCGGCGGGCGACTTGATCTGCCCGAACGTCTTATTAGAAGAGCTCATCAATGCTCTCGAATCCAGCGTCATATTGCACACTGAAATACAAACAAACGAATAATTTTCACAGTCATAGAAAATATTCTAAATGCATTGAGTCATGGTGGACTTGATGGATAATGTTGATAGACATTCAAATAGATGAGTGGAGAATATGACATAATCCATAACAAATTGAAAAAGTATATCACCCGCTAGGATTTTCAAAAAAAGGTAGATAAATACTTATACTGTATACAGTCTACAGTGGAATTGCTGGACCATCTTCTCCAACGTTCATTTTGACCACGTTTATACAAATAGTTAAGTTTGATAGTTAATGTGATTACTATTATTGTTTATTATTAACACAACTATCGAGTACATCATCAAGGGGAATACCTAACACTGTCCGATTGTCTTTGTAATAGTATAGACCAGGGCTCTCCAACCTACGGCCCGCGGGCCATATCCGGCCCGCGGATGGATTTATTCCGGCCCACCGAGAGTTATTGCAACATATTTTTTTAAATATATTTTTGACAACAACTGTGAGTTCAGTACTCTTCTCTTACTAGCCCCATCCATTTCCTCATAAGTGTAAAATTAACTGTAAAGAAGCAGCGATCAACCATTGTGAGATATTAGCAAATGGTCTGCACGGACTGTACATGTCCCTGTTTGAACGCTACAAAGAAGGTAACCTACTTCCTTTTTAAAGTTCTCTCCCAGAAAAAGACTCAAAAAATATAAAAAACCATGCTCGAGCTATGTTTTCTCTTTTTGGATCTACCTATAAGTGTGAGCAGACATTTTCAAAGATGAAGTTTGTTGAATCCAAATACTTCCTTGTCAGATGAACATTTGAAATCAATTTTAATTATCGGAACCACAAAGTTTGATCCTAAATGGGCGGATAATTCAAGTGGAAAACAAATTCTCACTGAAAATGAGTATTCTCTTTTAGCATGGCAACTTTTTATAAATTCATGCATTGTCAAGTTTTCTTATGAGATTTTCACACTAAATAAATTGGACTTTGTATTAAAATGAAATTAATTGGTTTGTTTCTTCCTTCTCAAACATTACTTAAAACCTCTCATATTATTAATAATTGTACACCTCCCAAATCCCCCGTCGTGTGTGTCCCCACAAATCAAATTCCACGTACATCCTTGTTATTGGCCCTCTAAGCCTCCTAAAAATTAACAATGTGGCCCTTGGATAAAAAAGGTTGGAGACCCCTGGTATAGACGAATGTTGTTGGAAGTTTTACTTCCGTATCTTTTGTTTTACTTTTGTATCTTTCGTACTGTTAATACTGTATCTTCTCTGTATGCTGAAAGTGAATAGAATAGATAACTGTAGCAGAGAGAAGCGTTAATCGAATCGATTTTCTTTGATGAGGACATTGCATACAACGAAAAGATTAAGGAAAATAATTGTATAATGTTTCCATTTGATGAGAGCAACTATCCATAAATTATTTGCCAGCTCGAAATTTCCTAATTGCTTCTCAGGTATTCTCACCCTTACACCAAACTGACATATAGATATAGATATTACACCAAACTGAATAGATATATCAGCGCTCATTCTATACGAAGCCATAGCGGCCAGCCAGACTACAGATGGAAAGATAATGTTTAAATGATTTGCTCTAAGCTAAGTAGGAATATACATCTATTGAGGAGACTAAAATGTGAGTTGCCTGATAATTATGTTTAACAAGCTTATTATGCTTTTTTCCATTCAATCCTGTCTTATGGTATCAGGTTATGAGGCCATTCCTCAAGTGTAAAAAAATATTAGTTTTACAGAAGAAAGCAGTCGGAATAATAAGCAATGCAGATTACCTAGATCATTGTAAACCTCTATTCAAGGAAAATTCAATATTAACAGTCTTCAATGAATTTTTGTATCAGTGCTTGAAGGAGATAAAATTCAGGGAAAATGTATTGACGGTTGCCAGTGACATTCACAATTATCCGACTAGGGCCAGTGGAGATCTTCACGTACCTAGGTGCAGACTCAGCAAATCTCTTTCGAGTTTTCCAATAGTGGGGATAACATTTTTCAACCTTCTACCAACCTCCGTACCCTTCCCCTGCCTGTATTCCTCAGATATTTAAGAGAATGGCTCATTGAAAATCCATTCTACTCTTTAGAATAATTCAGGACAAGGGTAGGTAGAATATATTATTAATGTCAACTATTATATGAAATAGTTAATTATAACGTAGCCCTATTATGGGTGAACTATTGAATGTTATTGATTGATATTGTTGTCTTTATTCATTCTAAGGATTTGTTATTATTGATTTTATTATGTATTTTGACCTAATTATGATTTCATTATGTATTGTAATTTTATAAAATATTTTGTGACGTAGCCTTATGTACTACTGTATCGCCAGGCTAAATGAATTGACTGATTGATTGATTACAAGTGTTTCCATCTGTAGATTATCAATCTATTGAGTAATTTTTTCTTGCCTGAAACAGGAGAAAGCCTGAAGTGTCCTATCACTCACAATAAAAACAGGAGACTCACATCGAAGTATTCACATTAGTTTTGTCCTTGAGATAAATAAATCGAACAATATGTGTTATCTTTCAATAGATATTACCGTTGAAAGACTATGTGAGTATAAATATCAATTTCTTCAATTGTAGTACCTTCATAATCTGTATTCTGAAACCTTCATGAATTATGTTCCTTCTTGCTCTTAACTGTTTCCATTTATGTTCATAGTTTTCAGGGAATAAACATTCTCGTTTATTACTGGCCCATTGAAAAATTCATTATCTTATCATTTTTCCACGTTTCTCACCTTCAACAAGCTAATGTAAGGAACAACTTCATACAACATGATGTCTCCGATAAATGACTGTTGTCGGGAGAAAATATTTTCTGCGGAAAAAGAGACAAAGAAAAGGCACGTGCTCAAGTGATGAATCGCCTCAAGAGTTAATAAGAACAAATTGTTTAGCGGAAAACAGCCTTTTCTACTGAAAGCTGAAACGAGGATGCTTCACTGTTTCATCCGCTCTCTTTCAAGGTCCAACGCCTCTTTCTAGTCACTTTTATACTGGTGTGATAAAATTCCCCCAATTAAGGTTATAAAAGAGTTTCTCTGCCACTCTATGGGAAATTATAAAATATTTTTCTCAGATATAGAAAATTAACAATATCCACTTTATCTTTTTTTGAATCTCAAATGCAATCTCCATTTGATATACTGGTACGACTGAATTATCTGGGATGATTCTTGTAGTCCATCCACTCCTAAGAATACTCGGTTATCTTTCGCTGATCATCTGCTTTTCTATGAGATTCAGGGGCCACTGCACTTGTGTGGGTAGGCAGCCTCTCGAATTAGCATAGGTAGTCTTTGGAACGTGTCCCTTATGTGGTGAGGGATTTTATACAGGGTCTGCTGTATATCATTGCATCTATGGTGCTCTTCAAATTCAACGAATAAACCACGTTTGTCAAACACAGGAAATGAGGCTGGATCTAGGTAGACGTTACTTGCTTTGCATTTTCTGGGAACCAGACATTAGGAATTCAACCTCTTCTTTGCATCAAACATACTGGTCCTCGAACCATGAATTCTCGAAAAAGAATATTGGAAATTGATTCTCCAACAACACTGATTTCTGTTTGCATAAGTGGGTGAGGAAAAAATGTTTGCAATCAGCTCAATGTGCAAGCTGCAAGTAGCAGCTTGCTACTTTAGAATCATGCCATATTTTTCAAGTCTGCTGACATTTTAACTCAGAACAAGAAAGTAGCAAACATTTTGGATGTTCTGGGACAAGGTCAAAGGTCAAGGTCAAGGTCAGAGTTCAAGGTCAAGGTCAAAGTTCAAGGTATAAAATTAGAAATTAAAAAATTGACCTTGAACTTTGACCTTGTCTTAGAACATACAAAATATCAAGTCAAGAACATTACAATGGAATACTGAGGGTATATATGTTCAAAATTTGAAACTGATTGATCTAAGCGTTCGAAATTTTTCATAGAACATACAAACAAATGGAACAGACAGACTTTAGCCTTGAGTTGAATCAAAAGTAGGAGCTCTCTAACGCTCGTTCGAGTTTTCCATTTCTGTTCATCTTTATCACAACTAGATTCCTCCCATATTATTTTTTCTTTCTCACTACCGTTTTACTCCTACAACATGACCAGTACTGGCACAGTTGGGAGTGACCTAGAATAGTAAAATATGCGCAGAAAAACGATTTAGTTTTAAGGAACTGAACAACAACACATTTTTCAATCGTTCGTTCCAAGAATACAAATAACAAGAGTAGTAGGTTAGCTGGTGCACACGCGAGGAGATTTACTCAGTTTAATGTGTTTGCTCTGTTGGTCAGCCAGCCAGCGGGAGCTGGAGAGATCCCGGCAGCCAAGGCAGAGAGGACAGGACACTCATGTGGTGGAACCAACACACAGCCAAGTAGCCCTTTGCAGCCACCCAACACTCTCGAGCCCTTCTTGAGAAATAATGCCAGTCCAAGGAACCCAGCTCGCTGCCTCGCTTGCTCCATTTTCTTCTTTACAACCCTTTTAGGTAGCATTTCATCCCTTATCACTGACGTTGGCTGATCGCCAACAAAGGGACGGTCCCGGTCTGCTCGCCTTACATGGAAAGCATGTTATTGTATCGTTCTCCGGCGCCCTGGTCACCCCTTACCGCTCACAACACCCTCCCTCCCCCCGCAACTTCCAACCAACTATTGCCAGCTGCAAATCACTAAGTTCACCTCTTGCTACTTTTTTACTCACACTTGGATGTGTAGCCTAGACTTTTCAGCCTGTAATCTAGAGCTTATCTCTACTACAGACATGAGAAAGAATAACAATTTCTATCATTCCTGTAATTCAGCCTTTTAAATATTCTGCAGAGGAATTGATCTGTGGATTCCAACATTGAAAGCTAAGGGAAAAATTCCACTCTGAGTCGAATAATCTGGGTTTATTGTAGATGTAGATGCCTACATCTCTTCTCTACTGTAGAATCCATCCATTTCAGTCGTCAAGATTGTTAAAATCTTAAATGGCAGAATCTTGTAATCCGATCTTTGAGATTAGTCATTGAAGTCGAAGAAAACTCCTAATCTTCATATATTATGCCCAAAATGAATGTGACCAAAAAATTAAAAATTGGGGATGGAAGCCGGTTGTTCTTTTTTCCTCTCATGCTTTTGGCAAACGACGTAAGTTTCACCTAATTTCACGGAAAGTGTGATGAATAGAGAATTATTGCATTTCTTGGAATATTGGAAACGAATAATGATAGCAGAATTCTCCATTTGAATTCAGTCGATAAAACTCATGACACATAATAATAATAATAAATTCATTTATTCTTCCAATTTATACATTACACATAATCAGAAATTATGAATAGTACAGTAGATATATAACAACAACAATGTTGCAAATTATAAAAAATAAAGATAATATCCTTTCCTTCCTTCCTTTTCCTTTTTCCTTCGTCCTGGTACCCCCAGAAGAGGAGAGTTTATTATAGAAAATATAACAAACAAAGATAAGAAGATTCCCTTTCAATGGAAAATTTCAAATATTATAAACCAGACGAAATATAAATTCTCCAAAACCTTTTAAAGAAGGTTTGACTGGAGGAGTCAAGTTTTACATTATATTAAAAAAACCCATAGAAATAGAACATTGATATAATCAATCAGTGATCCCAAAATGAATAATTTTCATAAATAAAAATGAATATGAAGATAATAAAAATAATACAATTACACGTTGTACAAAGAAACCACAATTTCATTCACATCAAAAGAAGAATGAATAATTTCAAGTACCCCGAGGACTAAAAGTCCTGTTTGGGGCACCTTTATATTTTCAATTAAGGAAGAAAAAATGCAATGAATTATTTGAGTCGGAGCTTGCATAATATGACAGGGTGAGGAATTTTAGTTTAGAAAATACAATCATGTATATAAAATTTTTATCTACTTTCCCTTCATTTGAAAAGAATAACCAACAATCTATGCACATTCCAGGCAATTAGCAGACTAATAAATTTCATTTTATAAATTTCTGTCCATAATTATCAACATTTTAGGAAAATTACATGATAGCAGTTTTAGAACAATACAAAAGCCCATCAAATCACCCACTGTCTGGAAACGTGCTGTTGCATGCTTTGCGTTTGGTATTCAAAGCATGCTGATGAGATCGATTAGAAGTCAGAGATGCGGCAGAGTTTTCTGCTGAAAGTTTTGACAGTGCGTCAGCCTGATTTTGTAGTCTGGCCTGGCAGTTTAGTCAAGTTCCTATCAAAGCTGCTCATCTCATGGAATGCTGGACTCATACACTTCGCACACGAAACCCGAACTGTGAGAGAGGTCATGATGAGCTGAAACTTTCCAATCTGTAACAACTGTTATGTCCAGGAATCTCTCCGGACAGAAATTGAGGCACTATGTCAGAATGAGACTCATCATTTAGTTATAATTTTCAGATAAAAGTTTTCAATCCACCTATAGAGGGGTGAATCGCAATCATTCTACCTTTTTTCCAAGTTCGTGTTTTACATTTACAGTTCTGAAGTTCAACCCTTCATTTCGACTGAATTTTTCACAAAATCAAGATCATGAGAATCGTCTCACAAAAAAGTATTCCACCTCTAAAATTTCAACGTATATCCAAGACAACCAATCTTTCCCAATTGATTAATCCATATGAGTTCCATGTTCTCAGATCCTGCTTGAGAACTGCGACCGTTATAGCATGACAGTGAGACTCATTTTTGAAGTTTTCCTTGTCCTTTTCAACTGTAATCATTCAATTTTAAATTTGAAAGTTCAGTGTTTTTCTGATTAGGGTTTAGATTTTCAGCAACGGGTTCGTTCATAGTTGATAGAGTCCTCCATTCTCACTAGATTCTTTCTCCCATTATGGAACTCGTCTCAGAAAAAAATCAGTATTCCAAGTATCCCAATCTCTAATCTAGTTGGAGCTTAGTGGAAGAGCTTTTTTGGTTTAGAAGACAAGAGAAATTTTCCATTACGCTTTGTTCGTCATCTTGCAAACAATTATTCAAGGCTTTGCAGACGACGTCCTGTCAACTGCAAGTCCGGCTATACATTTTTTAAACTCAGGCTGGTTCGGATAACAAAGCATTCCTTCAAGACAAGTTCATATAATTAGCTTGAATAGATGTTCAGCGCTGGGGAACCTTTCCTGAGTCTGTAGCATCTTCAATCAGCTCCATAATAGTTTACCAAATTATATAAAATCTGAGTTAGTAATTAGTAAGTTGGGCGCTCATTAGCATTTTCCAATAGATTTATAACAATCGATGAGCTGAACAGAGCTTATTGGTGAGTGAAAATCATTTTCAATATTTTCCGCTCGGATGAGGCTCTCTAGCGTTCTAATATCTGAAGTCTAGCTGTTTATTTCTAGTGCAAGTGGATACTTGAACTTGAAAATACCCCTTGAATCCTAAATAATTCTCTATTCAATCGGGATTCTGAGTTTTTAAAATTTTGTGAGTCACAAGTCCATTAATTCAATGTGATCATTTATTCTCTTATCATCATTGTACGATCTTTATAGATGATTGGAAAATGCATTTCTGTAAATGAATGCTTCAAACTCCGTTTTTACTAACACTCAAAGCTTCACAAATATGTTGAAAAAGGTCAACATAATTTCTTCTGCATTAAAATGAATATTGAATATTAGTTTTAATTTGTCATTTTATATTGAAAACTTCTCAAAAAAGGCACTATGATGTTATTCTACAAAATTTGTAGAATTTTCTTATTTAATAAGAAATTAAGTACGGTAGAAAGAAAAATAAAAAATCTTAGTACCCTTTTTGAATTATTTAATCACAACATGTTTCGGACATTGATGCCATTTTTGACTTGAAAATGGCATCAATGTCCGAAACATGTTGTGATTAAATAATTCAAAGAGGGTACTGAGATTTTTTATTTTTCTTTCTATTTTTATTACAAGTAGCCCTATACAAAAAAAAGATAAATAAGTACGGAAGCCTTGAATATATACATTTTAAGATAATAAAGAAATATTGTTATTCTTATTATTTCACCTTGTTAACCCAGTACAGTCAGGGAGTATCTTGAATATCATCATTAGAGACAGAAATTATTTTTTTTTTAAAGATCCCTTTCAAAAAGGATGTTTGATTGCCTGTGTTATTGATAAAGTCCATTGTGGAAATGACAATATTTGCTCAACTCGAGAAAATCATATTGGAGCCCGCTCACCAAGCGCCTCATGAGGCATCAAATCATGCTTCGCATAACACTGGCACGAGATTCAGCTGCAAAATATAAATTGAATTTAATTGTTGAAGCCGGGTAGGATGGCATTTTCCGCGCCATAAAACATCGCCTCAACAATGGATATCCATCGGTCTCTGACACATACGAACGGAATCGGGAGAAAACAAAAACCAAGGACCGCCAGCTCCCTGCGATCAACAGAAACGAGAAACGAGAAAACTGTCAACTCACACTACTCTCTCCCAATCCCTCTCTCTTTCACAACCCTGTCCCGCTATTCACGTTGGAGCTCTGCAGTCAAAAACCAATTTCACTAGAGTAAAGAAATGACGCAAAACGCTGAGAATGTCATGCTTATCACTTTGTGGTCCCAATCATTGACAGGATGACGTTTGCATTGCTGTTTATGAGGAATGAAATGATCCCAGCCGGCCAATTCAGCCGAACCGATGCTGTGCGAAACTGAACCGCATACATTTGTATTTTTATCAAAAAGAGTTATTTATCCAATTGTACAGATAAGAATAGAATTGAAATTTTCTACTTTTCGGTTCTATTTCTGCAAATGAATCGATTTCATTATCAAGGTCTCTCCTTCAATATATTTATAAATTCGAAGCTATTATCACTGAATGATTTAATGCAACATTTATACACTATTTATACCATATACTCAATCATTGATAAATCATTGGCCAGATTCGCTCAATGTAATTATCTTTGGCAACCATTTCTCGGTGGTTCAGAACTCACCTAAGGGTTCAACCCTACCTTAGTACGTATTTTAGTATTACAACTAGTACAAAAATCGTTGAATGTACAAAAATCACCATCACCAATGCAAGCTATATTTTGCTCTCCTATAACATTGAATTTTGTAATCGCGTTTGACTTCTTTGTTGGTGAATATTCTTGAGATTCATAACAGTTCTCAAATTATTTCGTGTAATTCAGCCCTCATAACATGAAAATTTGACAGAATTTTTCCATAATAGTTTGGAACAGAATGTGAGATATGAAAATGTTCTCTACTGTAGGAATAAAATCAATAAATCTTGAGAACCCCATCTTTTTGGTTGATAATAAACATTGGATAATAAACCTTCTCCATTAAAGCATTCAAAGAGTGTCCAAATGTGGGTCACATTTTAAGTCTTCAATTTTAAAACACTTCATAATGTTCCTTCTATCACCAACTACTTTTCTTCTTCAGAATCAAAATTTAAAGCTTCCTCGAATTACTCTCTCAATAACTCCATAGAGTAACGGCTTAGATATTTGTTGTTTTCAGATACATTTACTGCATTTTATACCTTCACAAAAGCAATGGCCAGTTTTACAACTGAGCTGTCCTGGACAGCACTCTAGTCGTAAATTGTATCACATTGAGCTTCGGATCTCCTTCTCCATCTTTTGGGATCAAGCGTTATTCCATCTTGATGTACCATCTGTCTCTTTTCCCCGATCACACTATCAATTCTCAACTTGCTCCTTCGGGATTGAAAATGAATAGTGCATGGTCAAACTCGATTTTCTCATCAACTAAGATTTTTTAGCTGTCCACGTTTGGAGTTTCTCTTGTTAGAGAAGTTTTCTTTTCTTGGGACTTTTTAGAAGAATCATTATCGGAATATCTTTGAATTATTAAATCAAATCCATTTATTGCCAACGACAAGTGTAAAACAAGTTTGGGCCACGTCATGAAAATCACAATCATTGTCATACATTTACACAGGATCAAATATCATCACAATTTATAAATTCTTCATATAAGCTAAAATATTCACTCAGATTGTGAAAGCAGTTTCTCATTAGAAAATCTTTAATTCTGAGTTTAAAATCTCTCACAGACAAGTCTTCAATGTTCAATGGTAATTGGTTAAAAAATCTAACTAATTGCACTCGCCCTAAAACTCACATGACTGGATTTGCACCGAAATTATTAATTGCTCAGGTTCAATCTACTTCTGGTACTGTGGTATTGTGGGAATGAATATCAGAATGACTAGAAAAGGACATCACATTGGTTTTACATTGCTCAGGTTCAATCTACTTCTGGTATTGTGGTATTTTGGGAATGAATATCAGAATGACTAGAAAAGGACATCACATTCGTTTTACATTTGTTCTGAAGATAAAAAATTATGAAAACCTGAACGAACTAAGGATAGTTATTATAATTTATTTTACAGTGACATCATCACTGATATTCGTTGAAACGTTATTCTTGACAACAACAAATATGATAACAAAACAATTCTCACTTCCGAACAAATCATGAATTTACTGTTTTCTCTTGATGAGAATAGAGTATTACAAATGAGATTATCAAAACAATCATCAAGAATAATGATTTCAAACGGATCTAATGACTCTCTAGAATAATATAATTGACAATATCACCAACCAAGTCGTGAAATAAAGTTTATTCTCGCTGATAATATGGCTGTGTGGAATAATAGGATGATAATAGAGTGGGGTCCAGCAACAAAGACGCCCATTATCGTCGAATAAGCACTGACTGTTTGAATTGTCACATCAACAGTGACGCAATTGCAACTCCCTTGTTCAATTTGATCAATGACCAAAATGCTTGTGAACTGCAGCTTTGACGACCTCCTCATAGTTTCCTGATCAATTTGGTAGCACTCATGTGTCACACAATAGGCTAACCATCATTATTTCATTTCAAAACAAGAACCCTCTGATTACTGCAATTGCCTATTCGATCATGACATACGTCAGCATCCTAGATTACATAATGTTGTAGCCTACTTTACTCCACCCTACCCACATGTATATATGTATTCAATGCTCACCTACATTTCAGATGCTTCAATAACGCGAGAAATTCGAATCAGCACAAATTGTACAAAATTCAAATACTAAATCATTTAATCATTTATTCATAGATACAATCACAAATCATATAAATATGATTGGGAAGGAACAGCAGGTTTGTTCCATAAATTCCAATATTATCAGTCGTATATGACATTAACAACTGTTTGATGTTTGAAGAATCTAGTTTCCTGTGAATACGTTACTGTCGGATTGAAAATCCTCTCAATATTCCAATGAATGATACTCAATGAACAGTTCATTTTACAGGTTTGATCAGAGCTCCAAAAGTGATCAAATCAGTTACTAGTTCCATTTGAATAAGACAGGTTTATCTCATAATACGTCAAGTAACATTTTAGACGAATATGATTGTATTCGTTCATATTTTTACAAAAACAGCTGCAGTGCTGCATTCTTTGATAGATGAATTCTAAAATTGAACTACAGATACAGGTTTATTTATGTATGGAATACAATGACATTTATGTCTGTCATTCCTGCATCATGTATACTTCTGTATATTTTAGGTGCATTCATGTCACTAGTGTATCACTACATAATTGATGCGAACTGAGAGAATATTCGAATAATTTATCATTGTGAATTATTCAAAGACAATATGAAATTCAATATTGTAAGCAATATGGAGATTCTATCACTTGACTAAACCACTCACTCAAAACTCAAGGATCTCTGATGAAACGTGGAAGCTCCAAGAAAGCTTCAAGTCTTGTTCTTCCATCAGACAGTATTTTATTTTCCTATCTACCAAACAAATTTTCCTCTTTTTCCAGTACTTCAAAGTTACAGTACTAAGTAGAAACGATACTTAACATGATTTGAAACGTGGTCTGAGTTCAGAAGAATGAAACTGTAATGTACAAAATCAATCAACAGCACCAAAACGCAAAAAGTGAAACACTTTCTCAAGCTTACTCTTGAGTATACATTATGAATAATAAGCACTTAGATGATGTTGTGAAACGAGTGTGTAAGTCTTCTAGATACTGTTAGGGTATTGTTGTTGCAAATTCTGGTGGGTTGAAAATTAAAAGGTTGATTCAATGAAGACAGGCCGATGATATGTAGCTGGATAAAGCATGATAGATATCTACGGTTAGCTGTCTCGGTTAGACCCCAAACCCTCCTGCTCTCTCGATGAATTGCCAAACGTCTTCCGACGGATCCTCTAACACTAACACACTTCTCCAACATCAATGACGACGTTCTCTCTCACTCGCTCTGCTCGGAATCGGGGAGCCTCTCTTCGTCTGCGGAGAGGTTCGGCATCATACAACAGAGACTTTCAACTAACAACACATCAATCTTGCTCAGAGTGCTGGCGAAGAGGTTGAGATGATGCTGAGGAGGAGGTGGAGCAGGAGGAGGAGAAGAAGAAGGAGGAGAGAAGAACGAGGAGGAGGAGAAGGAGGAAGGGGAGGAGAAGGAAGAAGGATGAGAATGAATGTGAGCAGGAGGGGAAGAATGATAAGGAGGAAGTTGAGGAGGATGATTTTGTGGAGGAGGAGGTTTGCGTGTGCTTGTGAGTGTACATGCGTGAGGCTGCTTGCGATCTGGCACGAAAGGGCTTAACTCTTCTTGTCGCTATTTGAAGATAATACCTTGTTCGACTACATCTGCACCATTGTTGGATGAAGAACCTTGCGCCTACACACAATATTGATATAATCAACTGTTTATCCGTCTGATCCTGAGGCCACTTTTAGCCACTAAACCATCAATAATCCTGAATTTCCCCATTCAGAGACCAGTTCAAAACAAAGATTGAAGAGCTAAGACTTTTCTCCCTAAATCCACATGGAATTTAGCCTATACCTCAAATTTATGATGATGAATCTATTATAAACACTCTTTGCATTTGTGCATATTGATTAGAGAAATTTTATTGACAAGGGTACAAAATGGTTGTTCTCATTGTAGCATAAATATTCGGTATTTCATATTCGTATTCTCAAATCATGGAACAAGAAAAAATGTATCCCATCAAAATGCAGTAACACAGAGTACGTTTTGTCAACTTCTCAATTCACGTTTGTCAACTTTTCCATTCGGTATCGCAACTAGAACTCATGGAGAATTTCAATCCATTTTTCATTGTTCCGTTGTTACAGTTGATTTTGTTTAAACAGATCATAAGATATTTTCTAGTAACAATTGTCTCAGTAGCTTAGTCGGATCAGATAGTTATTCCATTTGTCATTCGCCCCAGTTATTTTTCCTCAACTTCAAATATTTTTACTATCTTTACAATATAGTTACAAAACCAATTTCCGTTTCTTTTCTCATTAGGAAACTCTTTATCCATGATACATTCTTGAGAATAGTTTTGAACCAATTCCTGTTTCTTTTCTTACTAGGGAACTCCTAATCCATGAAACATTTTTGAAAAATGTATCTTATGGATTTGAAATACTAACATGACGATTACTTGTAGTCATAAGTGTTTATAGGTTGGAGTCTAGATTCCATACAGTGAGAGATGGGAATATTCCAATGTTTATCATTCAATTCGAACAGTTAGGCACGATTTCCCCAAAAACAAAAACTAGGATTGCGCGGCAGTTGGGACGAGTCAGATAGATTTTAAATTGGTTCAGTATTATGTAGTATGATTTCTTTGTTGATTCAGATTCAGCTATCGCTCAAAGCTTTTTTTCCGATGGAATCGGGTCTAAATCTAGTTTTATGTAGTTGTGTTGATAATACTCACTGGATGTGCAATATTGGGTGAGGCCACACTGGGCGCAGCGGTGCGGAGAATCCTCCCCGCAGTGACAGCCGCCATCTTGGACACAACAGGCGCAGTCGTTCTTGTCGGGGGCGTATGAACATGGACACCCTGACGCTTTCTGTGTCCATAGATCGATTTGGCCTGCAAAAAACAGGATTCGATTGATAAATAGTCCAATTTGAAACATTCGATCGTATTCATTCAATTGATAGAAAATCTAATTTGAAACATTCTGTAAAATAAGAAACATCTATTGAACCACAATAACAATGATCAAGTACTCTCTCATTTTTTTACAACATAGCTAGTTTTTAAATATTCAAGAGCCATTTCAAAATTAAAATAGTATAAATAAACAACATAATTGTGTTGTGATAAAATAAAAGGGTACTTGATAACTTTCATCGTGTAGCAGTAATCTCAGTAGCCCTAAAAAGACGAGTGAATTGGAAAAATCTAACAAAATATAGAAATAGAATAAAATACTGATTTGAAGCAGGTTGATAACATTTCCTAAGTCCTATGAAAATATTCCTTCATAATAAGGAAAAAATAGAACAAAACACTGATTTGAAGCAGGTTGATAACATTCCCTAAGTCCTATGAAAATATTCCTTCATAATAAGGATCTCGAAGGATCTTACATAATGAGTCTTATTTGAAAAAGTTTTTTGTATTGTGAGTGAGTTAGCAAAACAAGAATTTCAACAATTTATTATTTGGGTACTGAATCAACAATCTACAAGGTTTGCTTTTGATAGAATAATAATAATGCATCATAGGTCAACAATGGAATAATGAGATTGAGGTGAACAGAAATTTTAATTTTGTTGTCTATCTACTCGAGACACTTGGTGATTTATTATCCTGTTTAACACAGGATGTGAGACATACTTTGATTACAACAAACATTCTTGATCAACGATGTTGAACCATATATCTAGATATCTTACTTTGCATTCTCATATAGTCCCTGAAAATATGATGCAATTCGTCTTATCATACTCTAGTATAAACTGGATAAAACTATGCTTGGAGCTGAGAAAAGTAGTTGGCAAGCTTTCCCACGGCGTTATTCTTATTATAGAGAGCATGGAAGACTCGCGTCCCATCAAATACAATGGCTACAAATGTGATCATCAACGGCTTCCGTTGTAGCTGATAGCATTGCAAGCATAACAGCAACCAGTTTCACGGTGTTGATATGCAAAACACAAATACATTATGGAAATGGTCCCCTTCTAGCTTTTATCTGCATCAAAGGGTTAACATTTTCGCAACTGCAAGGAGCTACTATCGTTAGCATTCATGTAACTTTTCCCATTTCGCTTCCGCCCTGTAGCCAAACAGAAGGTGTAATCCTTTCTGGCTGCGTTGCAGAACCCCAAAATGCAAACTCTCTTTCATGGGAATATTTTATATGCTTTTTACCACACGGTTTTGAAATCACGAAAGCTACCTTGGAAGGTATTTCTCTCTCTAGACCTCAGAATGTAATGAGAGAGGTGATTTATAGATTAGATATCTCAGCTCAGAATGCGAATGCTCTCTTGTAACGAGCCATAATACAGCCACATAATCCAATTACTTGGTTGGAAGTATTAAGCTAGTTAACAGAGAACTTAATTCTTCGAACTCCGATGAACACTAAATGTGAACTCCTTTGTGATTTTCCATTTTAAAAACCTATCGAATAGTTTCATTGTGAATGAATTCGGAATTTTTCAACTATTATGTTATTATTGATTCGTGCGATAACTCCACTGTTGATAACGATTCAATCTCTAAGGACTCTTAATTAAAATATCGCAATATCTTTTCCAATAAGATTCCAGAGTGTGCAGAAGCTTTTAGCAATATTGAAATTGATTTCTCATAAGATCAATGTGAAAAATCAAATCATGCACTTTTATCAACACATCACGTTATTTTAACAATTACTCATCAATAAGTAAAATTATCATTGATTAGATAAGATAAGATACATATAATACATACATATAAACGTTCGTTTCTGAAAAATCATTCCAATTCAGTGAGGGGATAAATCCTATGTAGCTATGTGAGAATTCTATCAAAGAGTAGCCTATCTATTTATCGCATGATCACTAATA
Organism: Nilaparvata lugens; assembly: GCF_014356525.2. NCBI lineage: Eukaryota > Metazoa > Arthropoda > Insecta > Hemiptera > Delphacidae > Nilaparvata > Nilaparvata lugens. The sequence goes on along the minus strand of NC_052505.1, from coordinate 13,301,686 downwards.
CTAATTCGTTCCCTGAGCTTGATTTTAATTGGCTATGCTCCATTGATCTTTTATGTGGACAATTACAAAGAATAATCCTCAGCTAGAGCACAACACCATCAGTAGAATTAGGCTTTGTTTCGTGTTGATTAGAACACCCCGTTCTTCTATCGGTTTGTTTGTTTGAGACGATTCGCGATCGGCTTCCAAGCCAAGCAATTAAACTCCATCCTGCATGTATGAAAATGACATCAGTGTTTGAAATGTTTCCGCCCGCCTGTTATTAACCTTTCCAATCAGGTTGCTGGCTCGATAATTGAGGACACATTAATGCCTGCACGCGTTTGTAGCAAGTGGATAAATTGAATTCAACTCTGAACAACTCGCTTCGATTGAATTGATTGAACAAACTTTCCATCTGGAAAATCGTTTAATCAGAGCTACATTTACAAATTATTCTGTCAAACATGTTCTAGGATCTCCGATCAAGAAAGAGTTTACTGCATCAGTGACAGTTTTGTATTTATTGTTTTTTCGACATTTCATAGAGCATTTATCGGTTTAATACATCATTGTTCAACCCAAAACAGTGATTTTGAAGATCATTGAGAGAGATTTCTCTACTGTTGATGAGTTGAGCAGGAATCATTGAGCCAACCGACCAGACTTCAATTTCCTCTATCGATTACAGGAGAGAAGAAATCTTTAGATGGCATATTGCCTTTTTATTCTCCTTCATCCGTATTTCTGTGACGTCATAACTGAGTCGTAAAGTAGAAGACGGTTTGCTTCAAAGCAGCCTGAGAGCTTCCGTTATCAAACTTTAATTTTTATATGTTTTTCTCTGCTGTCTGCAATATTTCAAGGAACGGAAGCAATTTCTTCCTTTCCATCTTAGCTCTTTTCAGTCGATGGAAGTTCATGGGGAATCATCAACAGCTATCGAAATCATTTCCTATCAGAGAGTGATGCAGCACGAAAACTTGTATCTCTCTTATGGAGCTACAGTATATTCAAGATTATTGAGCTATAATTTACGGAAGTTGAAGCATCTTGATCGATAACTCTTATATGAAATCAAGTCAAGGGAAAATCTGAGATTGAATTTTCCAAAACTAACAAGCACCTAGAAATGGATTCATAACATTCTATTCTCTGACCACAATGATAACCTCTAAAATTAGATGTCAAAAGAAATGTTGATTGTAGGAGTAGATGCTTCCAACACTGAATGAGCTTATCTGAATTGATCCCATCGAATCAAACTGTATTCTATTTCCACAACCTCCAATACATCACACTGTGAAATCGTTTTTATATATTTTTACGAAATAACTCAATATAACCAGTTAAATACTATCAAATTAAAAAAGATCTCTTGCTCAAAAGAATAACCTCTTTTTCATACTCTAATTGAAAGACTGACTCTGATTGACACTATAATCTAATCTGATCAAATTCGAAATTGATTTTCAGGCCTAAAAGATTAATAGGTTGTGAGCTTGGCAAGTTCTGTACTTTACTTTCGACTTTGTTTCATCAATCGCAGTGGAGAGTAAATGAGTGGATATATCTGTCTTCAGAATTTAGATATTCAATTCAAGGTAGGTGAACATTTGAAATTGGAATCTCCATATCATCCCTTTATCAGAGGATAACTGGGAAAATATTTTATAAATTTACATCCTGTGTGGAATATTAATTACTATATTAGTGAATGTATACATCGATATTATATTGATATATTGATTTACGGTGTCTACATCAGTAAACGAGTATTTTATACTTTACCAGTCGTGCCTCGAATGCTTGAATTAATAATAATACATTGATTGAAAACAAACCTTACCTCCAACTATCGGTTACACTGAGAACATAAACAGTAGGAAAGCTACTGGTGAATAACAGTGGAAATTTTTTTCAAGATTAAATTTTATTTCAGTTGAAAAATTATTATGGAACTGTTATGAACTTCTATTCTATCATCCGCAGGGAATGTTTTCTGAATACGAAAATAGTTGGTGGACTCAAAAAATATTCGGACCAGACGAAACACAGTTTACAAATTCCTGACACATCGGTGATTTTCTCGTGTTTATTTTTTCATAGTTATGGAGCATCTCAAAGCTCAGAGCACAAAATAAGGAAAAACCAACATTACGGTATATTAAGAACAATGAGTACAATATAAGGATATTGTCTCTCACTCCGTGCCCAAATTACGAAAAGTTGTACACCAAACATACTAAACAATATTCTTTGTCGGTTACTTTCTATTTTGTAATTTGTACAATCTCGTGCGCGTGCCTAACGACACGTGATCTCGTAACACGTGCGTAATATCAGTGCGAGCTGGTTCAATCTGTGTTGTGTGGTAGAAGGTGCACTTTGTCAGAAGTAAGCTCCTCTGCAGTATGCGGCATTTCTGTGTAATGTCATAACTCTCAGTTGCAACTGCAATGATGGTGGCGGGGGGGGGAGTGTTTTGTAACAACATTTCTGCTGCACTCATAACCTTCAGGCATTGCATCTAGCCACTCACAACTTGTCTCGCGTTTATTAGTAAACAAGGTCCTTTGTTAACGCTATACAGTATCCACAGTTTCAATACCTACTATTCATACGCATATTGCATGACATGATGTGATAGAGGGGAAAAGGGTAGAGAAACCGAAAAGCGTTAGTGTTGGGGGAGAATGTAAATTTTAATACGTGTTGCGTCGACCCTTCCTGGATATCTATTTCTGCAGTGCTATAAACTCTTATGGTTCTCCCTCAGAGCGATTCATTGTACGGCTATTTTTTCCTCAATTGATTAAATTTAATAGGAACAATTACGTGAAATCTGACCAATTCAGAGTATTAGCATTGGTCAATCCAATACCTATTCGTGTCAAATGAACATTTGAATGAATAAAGAATTTGATGAAATTATGTTATAAGATTTTGTCTCTGGTATGATTTTTGATAAATAATTTCATTCATTGGTTCTATTTCTTACTCGGCCTATATTTATGGTTCTAAGCACAATCCTTATTGATGCAAGATAAGAAATATAGTATTGACAGAGAATACAGTAAAAACAAGTAGAGCAATACACAGTATTGTACATTTTCTTTTGAAGTAGGCTAGGATTTTTACATTCCAACATACATCATTTGGGTGCAGATAGCTCTCTCATCCAATTTTTATCTGATTTCTTACCACAATCATACTACATTTTGAATTATTGAATCAAACTTTGTAAGAGAGCATGCTTGTGGTTAGAGTTAAGTACTAAATGAACGAATTGAACATCAAAGCCAATGTTATTTTCAACGAGAAGATTCAAATGAAACTGAACTGATACTCATGAATGAATCCAGTGAGAGATTCCTCAATCATAAGCCTTCAAACCCATTGATAAATGAAAATTAAGTCCCTTATTTTTCCCAAGCATAACGAGTGATTGAAATTTCCAAGAATTTCAATTTTCAAGAAAGGAAAATTTTAATTGGACCGTGTCAAGAGCAAAGCCGTAGATACTCCGGAAGCATCGGAAAAATAAGACCATTTCAAAAGCTGCAAAAGTGTATATCTGGAATGAAAATGTTCATCTTATGGATTCCATGGGAAGTGATTTTTAAGCTTCTTGGGATTTAAAGCACTTAATTTGTTGAAGAGGGAATCGTGAATGCCCCGGAGAACTAAAAATAGATTTGCACAGTTCCATTATTGTAATTCTATTTATGATGGAGCGATAGAGATAGTATATTGCCAAAAATTAGTGAGATGCATTTTTAGTATCGGCTTTTCCAAATCAGCTTTTCTCACTTCGGTACAATACTACATTACATGGAACATCTATCATTTGCAAATGTGACCTGGAGGTCAATCCATGGTCAAGGATTTCAAATAATTGACAAGTTTGGAATGCCTGTAAGTAACCAGTGATCATGATTCACGCTTCAAACTCATGTACTCTACATGAATTGCACAGTCAGGCTTACAAAAATGATAGGAAAATTCTCTTTCCCTTATTGAATTTGAAATTGTATCATAAACATTTTTTTTCGAATTGACTCTTAGTTTCTGTACTCTCGTGATCACGAAAATTATCAATTCCATGATAACAAATGAGAATTGCTCTCACTCCTATTTCTCTTGTTTCACACTCATAAGTTTCCTTTAATCTAATATGTGAGAATGCCATGGGAAGGGAAACGCTGTATAAAGCTGTTGAAAGGAGCTGGAAATAGAGAGGAAATGAATGTGTATCACATTTCGCCCTTATTGTTTCAATGATGATGTGATGACACCAATTCCGTGAATTGCAAGAAATTTGTCTGCAAGATGAATCACACGCTATGATATGAGAATGTGGGGAGCGAGTGTGCATATGAGGGAGAACGATAAAATTCATGAAATATGAGAATCGGCGAAGCGCAAAAGACAGACGAATCTGAAATAGCAGCGATGTCGGTCGGTAGTTGGTGCTGGGGCAGCCAGAAAACAATGGCAACTCTTCCTCAATATATTTTCCTTCTTGTTTTCTCAGAAGAATCGAAACGTTCCAGTGAAGAAAAACAATTTCCTTAGGAAACACATTTTCCCCTTGGTGGCATGCTCTTCATTCGTTGTGAGCTCTCGGTTGGAAAAGGTGGAGTCATTGTCGTGACCCGGAACATCTGTTGCTGAGCATCCATTTCTGCAGCCGACCCCGAAAATCAGTCTGTCAGCCCAACAGACAATCAGCCAATCGAAAACGCATCGACCGACTCAAATTTCAAACTTTGCAATCTATTTCTACAGACTCTATCTCACTTCGAAGTTTGGCTAATTTTCAGCGACCCGGTGCAGCTCCAAGAAGACCTGAGAGAAAGCAGTTGTTCGGTGAACGGGTTCGTGTACGGCTGCGTTCCGAGCGGCGCTCCTAATAGTGGTGTACTAGAGGGTTAATATTCTATTCTGTATTTTAGTGAATGGAATATTGTATGTCGAATTGCCGACTGTATTTGAAGATAGAACTTCCTGGGGGATTTTCTTTCTTGTTGGTTATTTTTCCTAAATTCGTATCACTGGGGGTGAACGAGTTATCCTTGGTTTTGAAACCTGTAAGGGATCTCAAGTTTGTGCTACAAATAGTTGAGTGGGGAAATTTAGCTAGGCTCTTATAGCGGATTATTTTTGAGTACTTAATTTATAAGTCTCGACTCTGTCGCTTCACGACGTTTTTAATTATAATACGGGAAGTGGGAATCGGTTCGCTATTCTCCGTATCAGTATCCACGTCATTTCAGGTAATTGTATGTCAGGACTGGTAGTCCGTATATTTTTCCTTCTCTGTAGTAAGGTGGCCTTTAGTTTAAAGAGTAATTTTTCTCCATTGAATTTTTATTCTTGTAGGGAAATCCCTGTCCTTTTTAAGAATAGTTTTTCTCAATTAATTTTTATTCTTGTGGGAAAATCCCTGTTCCTTTTGAGAAAAGTTTTCTCGATTAATTTTATCCTTGTAGAGAGATTATTATCATTTATGGTAAATTTTCCTTGCTTAGTTTTCATACTATAGAGTGGCCCTGTATTTTAAATTCGCTTAGCAGTTTCTGACTTGCTGTAATTCCAAGTAGGAAAAGTCCAATCCTTTTCCTAGAGAACTCAGGTGCAGCTTGAGTTCGTCCTTGTCGAAGTTTCTAGACTGCGACGTCCATTCTCTTTCTTTCTCTTCACTTTCCCTATTCTAAAATCCTTCTAGCTCTCAGGTACAGCTTGAGGACTTCCTCGCCGAAGTTTCTAGACTGCGGCATCCTTTCTCTTTCTTTCTCTTAATTCTTCCTGTGTTAAAATCCTTCCTGATCTCAGTTTCAGATTCGAGATCGTCCTAGTCGCGGGTTTTCAGACCCGCGAATCCTTTCTAAAATTCTTAGAAACCTGTCTTCTTTAATAGCAAATATTATTTGCTGGCTTTACCTGTGGAAAATTCACGAATTTTCCCGTGATCTCAGTTGCAAATTAGAGATCGATCTTGTGGTAGTCCTTAGACTGGCAATTACTTGGAAAAGTCTATTGAAATCTTTTCCTGAGTTAGGAGTCTCTGACTCGATATTTTCCTTGTGGAAAAACCTGGAAAAATCCTTTCCTACCCTGACAACGACAGACTGTTGTCTTCCCGATATTATTCTACAGACTGTGTCTGTGAAAAATCTTTTCTATCCTCTCATAATAGTCGACATACTGACTATTAATTTAAAAGCGTTTCGGACGATTGAGAGTGATTCCCATACCCTTAAGGGCAGTTACAGACTGGCCCTTAATAACCGGCGCGCAGTCATCAGACTAGTGCGGAAATCCTGTTTAGCAGTTCCAGAATTGCTGAAAATCCTTTCGCAGCTGCAGGCTCGCGATTCAGAAATCCTACACCTGAAACCTTATCCTCTAAATTTTAATTGCCACTTAATTGAAATTGATATACTGTATTTAGCTAGCAGGTCCAGCTTGCTGAGAGCTAGAGCGCAATTCTCAGATTGCGGATTATTGAGCAGACATTTATTTGCTGTAGAGAATAATAATCTTATTATTGATTCTCTGTTCCCTATACCTTATACCGTATACCTCATACCCTGCACCCTATTCTCTATAGCTCTCACCTTAAACCCCATTGAAAACCTACATCCCGGGCTTGCAGGTACAGCTTGCTCGCCGTCAATTCGCAGTTGGTTCAGATTGCGTACTACCTTTATAAATAGAATTATTGGTAGGGATCTGATAGTCAGATCCGTCTCCTTGTATAGGGTTATCTTAATCTCCCTTAAAACCCACCCTGTATTCCAAAGGCCGAGGGCCGAATCGGCCAGCAACGGCACGGGCAAACACTCTTCCCCTGAAAGTAAAAATCTCGCGAAAGAAGCAGAGGGTAAAGAATCAGGATAGAGGGAGAAGTGTAGGTCCGGTATCTCCACCAGTCAATACGGTCACCGACCCCGACCCATACCCGGCTGTAGCTAGTCCGCGTTGTAGCAATACTTCGCAATTATTAGTAAACCTAGAGGGTGGAATAGGTCATTCTAATAAAACTGACGTCTCCCATCGTGGGGCTAAGACGTCTGGCGCCCAAGAAAATCGCGAAGAGGGTTTAGGTGAATCCCAATCCGCGATGAGTGTACACGGAGAAGAGACTACTCATCAGGATGATGAAGTCGTACAGGCGGTCCGCCGGGAGGACCTCGCGGAACGCGAAGCCGACCCCAGAGTGTCGTGGGTGTATCGGCTGAATAAGGAGGAAGCGGTCGGCTACCTAGAGAGTCTCGGCCTGTCGGCAGCGGGGACTGTGAAGGAGCTGAGGAGGAGGATGGTCGAGCACCTTCGATCCCGGACCGATGCTGCCTCTCAACCAGGTACAGAGCCGGCACTATCCCGCTCTTCAGGCACGTATAGTCAGGGAGAAGTCTGCGACAAGGTAAGAAGTTGGAATTTACATTTTGATGGTGTATCGGATGCTCCCAGTTTCATCGAGAGGCTCGCGGAACTCCAGGGCGCATATGGGATCTCTGGGGAGCAATCTCTTATAGCCTTGCCGGAGCTGATGGAGGGAGGAGCCCTACTTTGGATGCGGAATCGTCGCTCCCAGTGGAGGACGTGGGCTGATTTTGTAGAGGCATTTAAACTCCGTTATTATCCTCATTCTTATAGTAACGACCTTGAGAGTCAGATCATTGCAAGGAAGCAGAGGGAGGGCGAACCGGCTGATGAGTATGCCGAAGCCTTGCTTACCTTAATGAGACGGTTAGGTAGTTATGAGGGGGATAGGATGCTTCAAAGATTGTATTTAAATTTATTACCGAGGTATAAATTATATGTTCGTAGTGTAGGGGTTAAAAATGTAGATGAGTTGTTAGATGTAACCAGAGAGTATGAGGCGATTCGTGCTGAAGAGAAAAACGGGAGGTTATCTCTGAAAAACACGAAAAATGATGGAGAAAAACGGAGTGATTTTCAACCTAAGGCTGCGTCGAAAACGCGAGAAAATAGGGTAGGAGAAATCCAAGAGCCTAAGTGTTGGAATTGTAATAAAGTAGGGCATTGGAAGTCGAATTGTCCCGAAATTTCTAGTTGTCAAAAGTGTAAAGAAATTTTTGATTATTGTAAATGTGTCTCACAAACCAATAAGATATCAGGAATCGCTGTAGTGAAGTCATCACGTGTTTTAAGTACGAGGTCAAAGTTGGGGGATGAGCGCATTTTTATTGATGTGGAAATTGCAGGGCAAAAATTTATTGCACTATTAGATATGGGAGTAGAGGTATCCTGTATTAGCGGAAAAGCTCTTAAAGTGTTAGAGCAAGTAGGGTGTGTTAGAAAAGAAAATTGTAGTCATCATGAAATATTAACTAATGGGAAGTATAATAATTTTTCCACAAAAATTATAACTAATTTAAAAGTAGAAAATATTTTAGTTTCATTTCAACCGGTAGTTGTAGAGGGGCTTTCCCACGATGTGTCATTGGGTATGTCATTTATGAAGCATCATAATATGAATATTCAAATGCGTGATAGAATTGTAGAGTGGGAACCTAGTATAGTAGATAATGGAGTAACAGGTAGCTTAAAGCGTGAAGGGATGTCTAAGTCTTGTATCTCGAAAGTTGCTACAGTAGCTAGCGAGAGACGGGAGAGTGAGAGTGATGGAGATGGGATTTATGTCCATGTGGGAGTAGGTGGAATGGATCTCAATGCTTCAATTGATACGACGACAGATAAAACATTTATCTCTTCTGAAGTAGCTAACCGTCTTGGAGTAGAGGGGGAGCCCATATTACCGGTTATCGTTTGTGGGAAAAATTATAATTGGAAGGTATCTATCACACCTAATATAAGTTCACGAATGGTTTTAGGGTTGAAAAATCTCCGTGATATGAGAGCTGTAATAGAGTTACAGCCTCATGGTATTCGCTTAAGGAGTAGGGATGATGAGGGAAAATTATCAGTTGTCTCCGGGATGGAGAAGGTAGAAAAACCCCCTGTAAGAAAACTTGAAAAGTTTTCACCTATCTCTGAACAAGCTCCTGTAAGCGGGAAAAAAGTAAAACTCCATCGAAGAGTTGAATCTATTGAACTTTATACTTGTCCTAGAAATATAGAGAAGCAGGGGAATGCTTTAAATATTGAGAATAGGCAGGGTAAGGTTGTGGTACGGGATGTACTGTCACGTTTTCCTCATAGAGAGGGGGGCGTGTTGAATAGAGCTGACTCACGTTGTAGTGTAACTCATTCATTTGAAAATCGCCGTAGCGGTAGCGAATTTAGTAGGAAAGAAGAGTTGAAAACCCGATCTGTGGTAAAGAGATCAGGGGTGAATGACTTTGATAATAATTTATCGTATTACAGTTTTCAACGGTATAGGGGCCGACGGAGAAGAGCGAAAGAGATAGGTAGTATTGCTGATGGGTTGCCGAATGGGCGTTTCAAGGCGCTCGAGTGTAGAAACAGTACTGTATTGATTAGGTAGATCTGTAATATGTTCCATATGAGGGGTGAATGGTTCTCTTTCATCTTTCATCTTTTTCTCCTTTTTCTTTTCATTCTTCACAGGTGCTGCACCGTTTTACTTTTCCTTTTCTTTCAGATTATTATACAGCTGCTTTCAGCCAGGGGCTGTCGTTATCGGGTTATCGGGAGATAACAAGCGATGAAGTCTATTGCTAATTGCTGTTATAGTTGGAGCAACAGGTTGTTTCTTTTTCAGCGTTAGGTCATGCTTATCTTGTGGCTTGGGAAGCCTGACCTACTGCACTAATTATTCTTCTTTTCAGCTTCGAGGAGTCAACCGGTACCTCGGATGCTGTATTTTCTTCTCATCGCCAACCCCCCCCCCTCCTTAGTAGGAGTGGGGTGTCACAAAGTGAATTTTTGTGACGGATAGAGAGCCGTCGTCCAGCGTAATTTAGCGAATTTATTTTATTTAGAATAGGAATAGGATCGACTGCCTGATATATTTTGTTAGATTCGTAGTAGTGTATGCATTATCACCATCGCCGTCAACCCTTTAAATCATCAGCAGCGGATTCATCTAACCAGATATTTCCAGATCTTGTTTACCACTCGGCTACCGAGTTGAGTCGGTATCGCTCTTCATGAAATTTCTGGAATAGAAATATTGTTACCGGCCTAATCTACTATATGAATCAGCAGTATTGTCATCATTTGCTGCACCCTTAGCATCAGGAGCAGCTGAGTCAAACCCCGTCACATGACCAGTGGCGTGATCGTCTTTTCAGACTCTCATTGGTCAGGAAGCTCTTTTCCCCCGCCTCCTAATTTTCAGCGACCCGGTGCAGCTCCAAGAAGACCTGAGAGAAGCAGTTGTTCGGTGAACGGGTTCGTGTACGGCTGCGTTCCGAGCGGCGCTCCTAATAGTGGTGTACTAGAGGGTTAATATTCTATTCTGTATTTTATTGAATGGAATATTGTATGTCGAATTGCCGACTGTATTTGAAGATAGAACTTCCTGGGGGATTTTCTTTCTTGTTGGTTATTTTTCCTAAATTCGTATCACTGGGGGTGAACGAGTTATCCTTGGTTTTGAAACCTGTAAGGGATCTCAAGTTTGTGCTACAAATAGTTGAGTGGGGAAATTTAGCTAGGCTCTTAAAGCGGATTATTTTTGAGTACTTAATTTATAAGTCTCGACTCTGTCGCTTCACGACGTTTTTAATTATAATACGGGAAGTGGGAATCGGTTCGCTATTCTCCGTATCAGTATCCACGTCATTTCAGGTAATTGTATGTCAGGACTGGTAGTCCGTATATTTTTCCTTCTCTGTAGTAAGGTGGCCTTTAGTTTAAAGAGTAATTTTTCTCCATTGAATTTTTATTCTTGTAGGGAAATCCCTGTCCTTTTTAAGAATAGTTTTTCTCAATTAATTTTTATTCTTGTGGGAAAATCCCTGTTCCTTTTGAGAAAAGTTTTCTCGATTAATTTTTATCCTTGTAGAGAGATTATTATCATTTATGGTAAATTTTCCTTGCTTAGTTTTCATACTATAGAGTGGCCCTGTATTTTAAATTCGCTTAGCAGTTTCTGACTTGCTGTAATTCCAAGTAGGAAAAGTCCAATCCTTTTCCTAGAGAACTCAGGTGCAGCTTGAGTTCGTCCTTGTCGAAGTTTCTAGACTGCGACGTCCATTCTCTTTCTTTCTCTTCACTTTCCCTATTCTAAAATCCTTCTAGCTCTCAGGTACAGCTTGAGGACTTCCTCGCCGAAGTTTCTAGACTGCGGCATCCTTTCTCTTCCTTCTCTTAATTCTTCCTGTGTTAAAATCCTTCCTGATCTCAGTTTCAGATTCGAGATCGTCCTAGTCGCGGGTTTTCAGACCCGCGAATCCTTTCTAAAATTCTTAGAAACCTGTCTTCTTTAATAGCAAATATTATTTGCTGGCTTTACCTGTGGAAAATTCACGAATTTTCCCGTGATCTCAGTTGCAAATAGAGATCGATCTTGTGGTAGTCCTTAGACTGGCAATTACTTGGAAAAGTATATTGAAATCTTTTCCTGAATTAGGAGTCTCTGACTCGATATTTTCCTTGTGGAAAAACCTGGAAAAATCCTTTCCTACCCTGACAACGACAGACTGTTGTCTTCCCGATATTATTCTACAGACTGTGTCTGTGAAAAATCTTTTCTATCCTCTCATAATAGTCGACATACTGACTATTAATTTAAAAGCGTTTCGGACGATTGAGAGTGATTCCCATACCCTTAAGGGCAGTTACAGACTGGCCCTTAATAACCGGCGCGCAGTCATCAGACTAGTGCGGAAATCCTGTTTAGCAGTTCCAGAATTGCTGAAAATCCTTTCGCAGCTGCAGGCTCGCGATTCAGAAATCCTACACCTGAAACCTTATCCTCTAAATTTTAATTGCCACTTAATTGAAATTGATATACTGTATTTAGCTAGCAGGTCCAGCTTGCTGAGAGCTAGAGCGCAATTCTCAGATTGCGGATTATTGAGCAGACATTTATTTGCTGTAGAGAATAATAATCTTATTATTGATTCTCTGTTCCCTATACCTTATACCGTATACCTCATACCCTGCACCCTATTCTCTATAGCTCTCACCTTAACCCCATTAAACCTACATCCCGGCTTGCAGGTACAGCTTGCTCGCCGTCAATTCGCAGTTGGTTCAGATTGCGTACTACCTTTATAAATAGAATTATTGGTAGGGATCTGATAGTCAGATCCGTCTCCTTGTATAGGGTTATCTTAATCTCCCTTAAAACCCACCCTGTATTCCAAAGGCCGAGGGCCGAATCGGCCAGTAACGCCACGGGTAAACACTCTTCCCCTGAAAGTAAAAATCTCGCGAAAGAAGCAGAGGGTAAAGAATCAGGATAGAGGGAGAAGTGTAGGTCCGGTATCTCCACCAGTCAATACGGTCACCGACCCCGACCCATACCCGGCTGTAGCTAGTCCGCGTTGTAGCAATACTTCGCAATTATTAGTAAACCTAGAGGGTGGAATAGGTCATTCTAATAGAGTTAAGTACTAAATGAACGAATTGAACATCAAATTGCACAGTTCCATTATTGTAATTCTATTTATGATGGAGCGATAGAGATAGTATATTGCCAAAAATTAGTGAGATGCATTTTTAGTATCGGCTTTTCCAAATCAGCTTTTCTCACTTCGGTACAATACTACATTACATGGAACATCTATCATTTGCAAATGTGACCTGGAGGTCAATCCATGGTCAAGGATTTCAAATAATTGACAAGTTTGGAATGCCTGTAAGTAACCAGTGATCATGATTCACGCTTCAAACTCATGTACTCTACATGAATTGCACAGTCAGGCTTACAAAAATGATGGGAAAATTCTCTTTCCCTTATTGAATTTGAAATTGTATCATAAACATTTTTTTTCGAATTGACTCTTAGTTTCTGTACTCTCGTGATCACGAAAATTATCAATTCCATGATAACAAATGAGAATTGCTCTCACTCCTATTTCTCTTGTTTCACACTCATAAGTTTCCTTTAACCTAATATGTGAGAATGCCATGGGAAGGGAAACGCTGTATAAAGCTGTTGAAAGGAGCTGGAAATAGAGAGGAAATGAATGTGTATCACATTTCGCCCTTATTGTTTCAATGATGATGTGATGACACCAATTCCGTGAATTGCAAGAAATTTGTCTGCAAGATGAATCACACGCTATGATATGAGAATGTGGGGAGCGAGTGTGCATATGAGGGAGAACGATAAAATTCATGAAATATGAGAATCGGCGAAGCGCAAAAGACAGACGAATCTGAAATAGCAGCGATGTCGGTCGGTAGTTGGTGCTGGGGCAGCCAGAAAACAATGGCAACTCTTCCTCAATATATTTTCCTTCTTGTTTTCTCAGAAGAATCGAAACGTTCCAGTGAAGAAAAACAATTTCCTTAGGAAACACATTTTCCCCTTGGTGGCATGCTCTTCATTCGTTGTGAGCTCTCGGTTGGAAAAGGTGGAGTCATTGTCGTGACCCGGAACATCTGTTGCTGAGCATCCATTTCTGCAGCCGACCCCGAAAATCAGTCTGTCAGCCCAACAGACAATCAGCCAATCGAAAACGCATCGACCGACTCAAATTTCAAACTTTGCAATCTATTTCTACAGACTCTATCTCACTTCGAAGTTTGGCTGATCTTCAATCGTACACTGTCACAAATTGATCCCAGTTTCTAGTATCTTACAAATTTCTGTATTTTTCCTACTTCATCATTGCAATTATTCATTTGTTCGATCATCTATGTCAGGAATAGCACTTTACAAATACCTGATTCTCCAGTCAAACCTAGATAGGTTTCATAAGTGCCTCTATTTATAAAAAAGCATTGAAGTACCCCTTTTTTGAAATTAATATAGAATAATAGATTGAAAACACAAATTTGAACTACTAGTTCCGATGTTCCACATCGGAAGGTTCTAAATCTAGTATTTTATATTAATTCCAAAAATTTATACTATAATGCTATTCCATAAATAAAAATAAAGTGGCCCTGAATCCATACATTTTAAGTACCTCTAATATAAATTCTTACAATGGATTGGATAATCAAATGGGATTAAGTAGGAATTTTATGTGTTTCAAATGAAGTACTTGAAAAGGAGTGGGAGAAGATGAGGATTGAAAGAGGTTAAGAGAGTTAACAAGGAAGATTAAGTTGAAGACAGAAAACTATATGAATAACATTTCTCTCAAGATTCTATTGCTGTATAGATACTTCTGCATTACATCATATAATTTCCTCATTCCTGAGGAAGACCTAATTCATCATTGATATTATATAAAAAAACAAGCTATTATACTGTAATAGCCGAACATTATATAGTATAACGGGATGAAAGGGGTTTGATTATGTTTTTAATGTTTAAACTGCTTTATCCATTGAATAATGGTGTTCTATAGTGAAATTCAAGTAATTGAGTCAAAATTTTATCAACATTGGTTGGCTATACTTTCCTGTCATTAGACAAAGCAGATCCTTTTTATCCTTTTCTTGCTTCGTACCATTGCCAAATCATCTGTTAGCTATGAAGGAATATAACGAACAGCCAAAATATTTTATCATACCTTATTGGAAGGGTAATTACAATGAAATCAGTACCTCAACTGAAGTAGTATTTTTCAACCGTATTTCAGTAGAGGAAACTCAATTCAGATTGAAATAGAATATCGAATTCTATGTGGGACATGAGAGACGCGTGTGATCAGTGAATTAGTGCACAGCAAATAAACCAACAAACAGCATGCGGACTGCATTGAGTTGATGCATGTGCATGTGTAGACGCATGCATGTGCGTGTGTGGACAGATGCATGTATCCGGTTGCGATTACGGCCAATGTTAGCACAGTGGTTGTGTGGTCTTGCTGCTACCAACTACCAATCATCCGTATGATGTGTTGTTACTCTACAGATTTGGCGCCAGTTCCAAAGCGTGGCAGTGTTGCAAGTTGCATTGTCTCCAGATCAAACAGCCCGATGACAATCTGTGATTGTTCCATCACAGCGCATTTCAAAGTGAATACATTCATTTCTGAATGAGTGTAATTTTGAATGAGATGAGAAGATATGTTATGATGGTGATGGAAAATTATGTTGAATTTATGAGAGATGTCATCATTATCATCATGAATGTATGGGGATTGCTTGGAAAATGATGTTGAATTCATAAGAATTGTTATCATTACCATTATTATCATGAATGTAGAAGTATTGTTTCGAGGGGTTTGAAATTATAAGACTGCTCCAACTCATCTCTTGATAACTCTTCCAATTTTCTTTGTTGAAGGTTTCGTAGAACATGAAGATATGATATAATTTAGACCCTCACTGTGCTCATTGGTTCAGAGCCGAAAGTTCACAGAACTACTATTCCACTATTCATCGAAACCTCCCACAAACAATCATAGATGCAGAAGAACTTGGTGCTGCCGCCTACAAAAAGAGAGTAGGTTTTTGGCTCCGCTCAATCGGACGGGCAGCCACCGCGGCGCTGCTGGAATCGCCATATAGGTGACACAAAGCAATTGGCACATATTCAACCACAAACCTCACTGGATTGTGATTTTGTGTTTCAAGCCCTCCATGCCTCATCTGAGTTTCTTTTATTTATTATAATAATTATTATTTATCTTTTGCTTTTAGATTCTACTTTCTATTTGATGTTGTAAATCGTTAGTTCAGATAGCTCACCAGAAGACGAAGTATTCTGAGTCGGGTACTTGTGCTGTGTAAATCGTCGTTGATACAGTCTGACTATTTAACATATTTTTTACAGACTGAACTTGATTTATTATGATATTTTATTTCTTATCCAAGCTTAAGTTATTGATTGTAGTTTTTACACTAATGTTACCTGTATAGATTAGGTACTCTTTCCCCGCGCACGGATCAGCAGTCCATGCGGGGAAATAATTATTCCATAATTATTCTATTTTATTTTATTTTGTACAGTGTTCTATATTGGAATAAAGAAATTGAATATTGAATTTTTATTTTATTTTGTACAGTGTTTTATATTGGAATAAAGAAATTGAATATTGAATAAAAAGACTATGATTATAATACTGTTCAACCACAGATTCATTGGAAAGTGAGATACCGGTTTCGGTTCTTGCACCATTATTTTCTCTGATAAACGAGAACTAAAGAAACGAGCAGCAGCAGTATTCATTTTTACGGCCGAGCACCGTCATTAGTGGATGCCCTAATCTATCAAGATCGAAGTCTGCCATTGGCCTAGACAAGCACCTTCCCAACTAGCAGTTCATACAAACATTTTAAGATGGCGGTTCAAACAGCCAAAACAGCAATAAGAGTTTATTAAATAGTTACATGTTACGAAATATATACGGAATAGATAGAAAAATGTTCTCAACATGGAAAAACAATGGGATAAGAAAATACTGTAACTAATGGCTAAAAAATCCATGATGACGGTAAATTGCTTATGTTGAAATGATTCTGATCGTTTAAACATGACTGTGTTCACTTTATCTCTGACGCTTACACCAATTTCACCATAAGTACTTACTCAGTTATACACCAGAACCATAATGATTGGTGTTGTAAGTCTCAGGGTATCATTTCGATTCGACCGTGCTTCTAGGTGATCAAGTTCTAGGCGGTGGGAAATTTGTAAGAAGTGATCGATACTTCAGTGAAGTAGTAAGTTTTAGATTTATAAGATCGCAATCGATCGTAAACTACTGAGAAATTCTGACCCTGTCCATTACTGTTCATTGTAGCCCACTCCATTCTTTTCCTCCAAGCTGAACTGAAGCCAAAACTAATGAAGACATATCACCGCCTCCACGCAGACTAGCAATTGCTCTGTTTTCCCCTTACAAGAGACAAATGATCACTTCTGCTCTAATCGCTCTGGTTAAGGTGAAAGCTTCTACGATCTTTTCGAAAACAATCATTCTATTGGTTCTTGATAGTTTATTCATGATATGCATCTCCATGTCCATAGATTGTTGAGGGTTTTAAATGAGAGTAACCTAATTATAGCTTGTCACGTTACTTTTTATAGTTAAATAACGATTAGCCTCCTGCTTGGCATCAATCGGTAGAGCATGAGAATCTATATATATAAAAATGTTATGTTGGTTTGTGTGTAATGCAAAAACTCCAAAAGTACTGGACCGATTGAGTTGAAATTTTAAAATGATATAAAATCCGCATCAAGGATGGTTTTTATCTACTTTTTACAATTTTCAGGGGCGCTACGCTCGCCCGAAAATTTTTAACTTTTTTGTTTATGGATTTTTCCGATTTTTGACTTCACATTCGGGGTCAGCTCGCGAAAATAAGTCGATTAAAAAAAAAAATTGACCGGGCTCGCAGGGTGGCCCGGGGGGAGGGGGTGAAACTTTGGCCATTTTTGGCCAGATTTGAGCTGAGCGCTGCTGCAATCAAAGTGCAAAATCTGACCGCTAGATAGCGCGCATGTTTCAAAACACAGCTTCAACAGGTTCGTGAGATATAGAGTACCGGTAAACTACACTCTTGATTACCGTATGTTTTCTGGTACAATTATTGGATTTCAATTACTTTCGCAATTCAGAACAAAGAAAGCATACCGATGCTTTTTTTCGATAATAAATTCGTGTTTCAGTGCAAATAATCGTGTTACTTGTGTTAATATTGTAGTAATTTCAATCAGTGAATGGATCGATACCGGTACCGTGCTACAATCAATTGGCGATTCAGTCGATAGTGTGAGTATAATCTTATCGATGTAAATCAATCTTGTAATGAATAATAATTATTGAGGCTTTTATTCTTGCATTTGTGTATTCATAATTTCTCAATTGTCAATGTTTCATAATCCTCCAAACCTTAGTTCATAAGCTGATCGGCTTATCTTATAGTTTCAATAGTCTATCTTATTTCTATTTCATATTCATGCTATGTTTCCTTCTATCATAAAACAACGAGAAATAAAAAAAAAATTCTTATCTCTTTTCTACTAACATACCGGCATTTGACAACGGTGTTGTTGATAATACGATCTGGGCTGTGTTGCATGCTAAAATACAAAGTAGGCTAATATTTTAGTAGTCAGCTGGTTATTTGATCATATAAACAAAATGAAGGGATAGATTATAATAATATATTAGTCTATTAAATAATTGATATAAGTTGATTGTTGGAAAGGATTTATGTACAGTAGTTTCAATACGCAATGCGAGATGATCACTCAACGTGACCAGCGTTTAATGCTCAGCCGGTCAGTTTCATTCCCGTTGCATCAGAGGCTCAGCATCAAAGATCCTCGCGTCGGTACCACTTGGAAAGTTACCGAGTGAGAGCGCTTATCAAAAACTGTTTTTGTCTTTAAAAAGCTCTATCTCCGGAACCACTGGTCGGAAAATTTTCGTTGACCACCCGTTTTGTAGGGAATTTAATTGTCTTTATTTCTGATATAGTGAGATTTTTCATTAAATTGAGTATAAATATATAAAATTTATTTTATTCGATAAAAATATAATATATTTTTTGGTGGTATTAATTTTTTGGTAGGCCTATAAATCTCAAAAAGGTTTCCCAACACATATTTTATATATAGTGGGGGCCACAGAAAAAAAAAATAAACATTCAATCACAATGTGCCACTGCGAAGCGTGGCAGGGTACAGCTAGTTATTTCAATAATTATAAAATCTGATAGTGGTTTTACTAGGATATAATCTTACTAAAAATCTTCATAGGCCCAGACATGAGCTTTCACAATAATACTGATAATTTATAAAATATATATATATATATATATATATATATAAAACTTATATCCTATAGTATTGAGGAATAGAATGAATCGTACACCATAAAAAATTTGATACATATATTAACAAATATCTCAAAAATAAGTCAAAACAAAAATATGTAGAGCGACAGAAATATATAATATAACAAGAAACGAAATCAATAAAATATCACAGGTTAATATTATTTTTTAAGTTCTATAGCACGAAACGCTACCATGTGCTTTCATTTCATGATCATATGCATTTATTTGCATGTAGCTTCGATATCAACTTGCTGATACTTGTCGACTTGGATGATTCTATTTCGAATATAAATTTCTTAAATCAGCATGATAAATTGACAAACTAATAATCCAAATATATTATATTAAATTCTATGGTTTCCAATGGATTTCTTTATAATAAATATTTTTTATCTCAGGATGCGAGATTCGGCACCTGACGGAATAGATAGATCAATTCATCTAGTGAATCAGAGCTACATTATATTATCGCAAATTATATTGTAGAAATTAATGATCATATAAATATTGTATTAACAGCCTAGAACTTAGTATTCTTTGATTGATGTATCCTTGGGCATATGAATTGACTCGTTACTATCTAATAAAATACCTTTTATACTATCTTTAAACTTGCGCAAGTATTTTTACCAAATTCTTAATTTATAAAACCCTTTCGACGAGCTAGCTTTGATTCTTATTTCATTTCGAAGCACTGAGGGCGCCCTATCACTATTTCAAGTATTATTCACTCACGTGCTGGAATTTTCGATGAGCTGCTGATGGTGATCCAAACTCCTGGTGGTCCTGGATTATTTGTAGCCGAAGTCGTCTCTTCCAAGGGGTTAAAAATTATTTAAAATGACTTTTGCTTTACATTAGCATCACAAAGTCTTATGAGAAAAATTTATAAATTCGATTTAACTTTAAGTTATTAAAGTTATAGTAAGATATTGCGCTCTATAATTTTTGGTGACATCTCATGGTGGTCGTTGGCAGGCAAGTGTCGAAGTTCTCTTTTCTAATTCACAATTTTCATTTCCGATTTCCAAATTTACATAAAATTTAAATAATCTGTTCCTCCGCCATTCATGGCTCAAATAGAACGTACCAAACTATTAAATTATTACTTATGTTACATCTTTAATAATTTATTTGCCTTCGGGCCGTATCCAGAACATAAACTGTACAACAATAACTCATAAATTCTTATCATTTGTAGAAATATATACAAATATATTTGAATCGGCTCATTATTGCCACCTATCAATCGCTACCATTTGATTGGTGCATGCAAATTATTATAGTATTCATGCGCCTAGGAACCTCCTACTTCCTTAATACATTTAATTATTTTTGTTTGGGTTTTTTAATATGTTTTTTACATGCAAAGTAATTTTTTACAGATTATAGGTTGTTTCTTATATTAAAATAATTAGCCACATGGAACGTTTAGTTCCTCAAGTTGTATACTGTTTTGTTACAATAAGTTTCTGCCAAGGTGTTTGGTCAGATTCTACGTTATGCGACTCGGTCGATCATTAGGTCGCCGATCAGTAGATGTTTTACGCCTAACCTCAAATTTTCAATATTCTATATAATATTATAAGGTAGCAAAAATTATTTTCATTTCTATTCGGCTGTTGTACAATTTAGCCATGATGCCTGATATTATCTAATCTTTAACATTATCATCTTTGGCGATATTAGCCTATTATTTCACTTAGACCTATAAATTTCTTCAAATAGGAATTTTTATTTATCCATTCGGATTTTGAACGTTACAAGCTTATTCTCAAGCTTATTGTGCAAGAAGATTATCCAAAGTTTCTTTACTTTGAGATTCTCTTCTAAAGTTATTCTCTGTTATTTTTCATGTATTTCCAATGTATCGGGTTACTATCATAAGTCTTTATCGAGACTCATGAATTTTCCTTTGCTGGAGCCCGGCTCAATATATCATGTATGAGAGTGAACTCTTGAAAACAACTCTTGAAATCTCTTGAATAACTCTATAAAATCTACTCTTTATTCTCTCTTTCTATCAATTTCGTTATCTTTTCCTGAGTAATAGTCTTATCAATTTCATTATCTCTTGTTGAAAAAAGTTTTTTCCTACAGTTACCTTGAAAAGTGACCATTCCTGCACTGATTACAGAACGCAAAGAATCACTTTTCTGCTCTAGTGCGCAAAGTATTACTTTGCGTACTCTTAATACTTTGCGTGTTTTCTTGCAGCCATCCCAATCAGCTGTTGACATTGTTGGCGTGTATTTTGAATGTGTGTTCTATCTATTTTTTCTGATTTTCAAATAAACAAAAATGAGCACTCATTAAATTATACATTTCAATATGATTAATTATTCATTATTTCTAAGAATATTTTTTTCATTCATAAATTGATTGGTTGAAAAATTATGTAGAAATTGAGATTTACTCAAAATTTTTAAAGTCGTCATTAATAACAAAATTATACAGACAAACATTCGATGGATTTCAGTCATCATTTTACCCATAATCAACCACTTCTCATATTCAATGGTAGCTGTAGGAAAATTTTAATGTGAAAAACGTGCGCAAAGTTCCTCTGCTGCACTCAAGAAACCATCCCGCCCTCGCCTAAACCTCGTACGTAAACGTTTCTTTCGGTGCAGCAAACTGTCACTTAGCGCACTAGTTGCACAAATAACTATTTCAGAAGATGATAGTTTAAAGTGTGCAACCTTTGCAATCTCATACAGCAACATGTGGCCCTCATCCTGTGATTACTTATATTTCCACTTTATAACAATGAGATTGGTTGATAAAAATCGGTTATAGCTTAGTCTTCGCAGCTGTATACTATCCAATGATCACTTGCAAAAAATGCAGTAGAATTATTTCCTATTTCAGCTACGTTAATCGTAGTTGTACTATTTCTTTCCGTATCCTTACTAACCTAAGCCCTCTTTTCAAAAAAGCCTTTTCTGATTGATTCTCGTGGTATTTGATAATTTTCCTAATTCAACATGCTCTTGTGCAACCGGGCCATAATGTTTCAGATAACATGTATATTTGATCTACTCCTTGTGAATCAACCTCAAGTCTTTCAAACTGATTGTTCAATCATAAATAAAAGAATACTTTTAGGATATTCGGATATGAAAGGAAATACGTTTGTCTCTGGTTCCACCTACTAGAAAAACATTTTTTGTTCATTTATTTTCATCGTTTCCCTGATCACACTGAAGAGTACTTATGTTCTCGTTATATTCAAATTCAAATTCTTTTGAAATGAGTACTGTTATATCAGTATAAACTGAAATAAAGATTTCCAATCCATATCAACTGGCTGGATCGCATGAATAGTAGGCAAGAAAGGAAGTAAGAATGAGTAAATGGAGAACACCTTGCTGCAAAATTCGTTGTTGACAAGGGAACAAAGAATCGAGCTCCAGCTCTACATATGGCAGAAAAGTAGTGCGATGATGGGTCCATTTGGAGCGAGGAGCCAAGGGGCGGCGGCCCAAGAGCAGAAAAGTCTCTGGACGAAAGGTGAAATTTATTGTAGGCAAAGAGCCAAAACTGTTTCCAGCGCTGCTATTCAGGGACGGGAGTTAGGCTGCAAAGTGGGACGACTATCACGTATCTGAGGCCACCTCGGCAATTCTCTAATATGTTCGGTCATAAAATAGTGCGGCTCGCAAAAATTGTGCTGTCACATAGCGCTGGTCTCTAGTGCAAGACCAGCTTCCAGTTCCTGCCTGAGGTTTGCATCGAGAGGATAAATAGAAGCATAGCTTCATATACTTAGCTGTAAGCGATCACACTATATTTATTAGAGAGCTGAAGCAAGTTTTGGCACCAAGCCTACTTTTCACACTTCAGTAACAAATTACATAAACCCGGCTCACGCCTATATCTTGTTGGCTTCTTTCATTACTCCCAAGGATGTAGCTGGTTCAATTTCCATACTCTCGATAGAATAAGACAGTATTGGCAATGTGTAAAAGTTAGGCTGCTAGGGATGCAACAATTTATCAATATTATTTCAAACTCATGAACAGAGTAAAATCGAATCGCAACTGCTATAACACTGTATCAGATCAAACTGTCAGAAAATTAATTTTAATTTTTTTTTGTCAAGTAAAATAATTCTTCAAAAACAAAGCTTTACATTCTCCGGAGTATCCATCATTCAATTTTGTATTTAAAACTTTTCAACGAATTGCGAATTTAACTAAGGAATTATAGTGGAATATCATTAGTGAGATGCACGTTATGAAGGCAGTATTTGATTATCATTGGTGTTGCTGTCCTTATTTATCATTCGACAAAGCAGATGGCGCTATCCTTTCCCAGCTCGGCAACTTTGCCAGAAATTTTTCAACAATGTATGAATATAATTTATTGATGAAGGAATATTCAATCTCAATTATGGTGAAAATCTATTTTCTGATCATTAAGAAATATCTTTTCCTGAGTAATAGTTTTTTCCTACAGTTACCTTGAAAAGTGACCATTCCTGCACTGATTACAGAACGCAAAGAATCACTTTTCTGCTCTAGTGCGCAAAGTATTACTTTGCGTACTCTTATTAATACTTTGCGTGTTTTCTTGCAGCCATCCCAATCAGCTGTTGACATTGTTGGCGTGTATTTTGAATGTGAATTTGTTCTATCTATTTTTTTCTGATTTTCAAATAAACAAAAATGAGCACTCATTAAATTATACATTTTAATATGATTAATTATTCATTATTTCTAAGAATATTTTTTTCATTCATAAATTGATTGGTTGAAAAATTATGTAGAAATTGAGATTTACTCAAAATTATTAAAGTCGTCATTAATAACAAAATTATACAGACAAACATTCGATGGATTTCAGTCATCATTTTACCCATAATCAACCACTTCTCATATTCAATGGTAGCTGTAGGAAAATTTTAATGTGAAAAACGTGCGCGAAGTTCCTCTGCTGCACTCAAGAAACCATCCCGCCCTCGCCTAAACCTCGTGCGTAAATGTTTCTTTCGGTGCAGCAAACTGTCACTTAGCGCACTAGTTGCACAAATAACTATTTCAGAAGATGATAGTTTAAAGTGTGCAACCTTTGCAATCTCATACAGCAACATGTGGCCCTCATCCTGTGATTACTTATATTTCCACTTTATAACAATGAGATTGGTTGATAAAAATCGGTTATAGCTTAGTCTTCGCAGCTGTATACTATCCAATGATCACTTGCAAAAAATGCAGTAGAATTATTTCCTATTTCAGCTACGTTAATCGTAGTTGTACTATTTCTTTCCGTATCCTTACTAACCTAAGCCCTCTTTTCAAAAAAGCCTTTTCTGATTGATTCTCGTGGTATTTGATAATTTTCCGAATTCAACATGCTCTTAATGTTTCAGATAACATGTATATTTGATCTACTCCTTGTGAATCAACCTCAAGTCTTTCAAACTGATTGTTCAACCATAAATAAAAGAATACTTTTAGGATATTCGGATATGAAAGGAAATACGTTTGTCTCTGGTTCCACCTACTAGAACCACATTTTTTGTTCATTTATTTTCATCGTTTCCCTGATCACACTGAAGAGTACTTATGTTCTCGTTATATTCAAATTCAAATTCTTTTGAAATGAGTACTGTTATATCAGTATAAACTGAAATAAAGATTTCCAATCCATATCAACTGGCTGGATCGCATGAATAGCAGGCAAGAAAGGAAGTAAGAATAAGTAAATGGAGAACACCTTGCTGCAGAATTCGTTGTTGACAAGGGAACAAAGAATCGAGCTCCAGCTCTACATATGGCAGAAAAGTAGTGCGATGATGGGTCCATTTGGAGCGAGGAGCCAAGGGGCGGCGGCCCAAGAGCAGAAAAGTCTCTGGACGAAAGGTGAAATTTATTGTAGGCAAAGAGCCAAAACTGTTTCCAGCGCTGCTATTCAGGGACGGGAGTTAGGCTGCAAAATGGGGGGACGACTATCACGTATCTGAGGCCACCTCGGCAATTCTCTAATATGTTCGGTCATAAAATAGTGCGGCTCGCAAAAATTGTGCTGTCACATAGCGCTGGTCTCTAGTGCAAGACCAGCTTCCAGTTCCTGCCTGAGGTTTGCATCGAGAGGATAAATAGAAGCATAGCTTCATATACTTAGCTGTAAGCGATCACACTATATTTATCAGAGAGCTGAAGCAAGTTTTGGCACCAAGCCTACTTTTCACACTTCAGTAACAAATTACATAAACCCGGCTCACGCCTATATCTTGTTGGCTTCTTTCATTACTCCCAAGGATGTAGCTAGTTCAATTTCCATACTCTCAATGGAATAAGACAGTATTGGTAAAATGTAAAAGTTAGGCTGCTAGGGATGCAACAATTTATCAATATTATTTCAAACTCATGAACAGAGTAAAATCGAATCGCAACTACTATAACTGTATCAGATCATACTGTCAGAAAATTAATTTTAATTTTTTTTGTCAAGTAAAATAATTCTTCAAAAACAAAGCTTTACATTCTCCGGAGTATCCATCATTCAATTTTGTATTTAAAACTTTTCAACGAATTGCGAATTTAACTAAGGAATTATAGTGGAATATCATTAGTGAGATGCACGTTATGAAGGCAGTATTTGATTATCATTGGTGTTGCTGTCCTTATTTATCATTCGACAAAGCAGATGGCGCTATCCTTTCCCAGCTCGGCAACTTTGCCAGAAATTTTTCAACAATGTATGAATATAATTGATGAAGGAATATTCAATCTCAATTATGGTGAAAATCTATTTTCTGATCATTAAGAAATATTTTTTAATGAATAAGATATAATTGATTATTTTAAACAAGAACCGTTATTATCACATCAGACCGGTATCAGCTATCCTCTATGGAAGGCTGTGACAAGGCAGAGAATCGGCAACGTTGTACTATCTTTCTTTACCATTATAACGTGGACATCACCATAGTGTTTACCAGGGATCAAATGCGGCAAATGTAACGCAGGTAGGCTCTATAGCTTCTGTATTCATGCGCTATTCATGCTGTATGCTAAATTGAACAAATGCTTTCGCAAGTGTCAGATATTCCTTTCTACCTTTTTCACATATGTAGTAGGTGAATATTCCTTCTTCCACTGTCAAGCTCTGTTTTTAGGTTAGTGAATATTTTTACCAACTAAAGGTCTTTGTCAACTTTGTACTTGTCAACTAGCTCTATGACTTTTAACCAGTGTAATCCATACATTTTTTAGAATCCCATTTCACTTTTGAATGAAATGATAACAATACACGTGGCATCATTCGACAAAGTACATCACTTGTAAAATGTACAGAGTTTTTAGAATTCTTTTTTACTTTTGAATGAAATTATAACAATACACGTGGCATCACTTGTGAAATGTACAAAGGATCCTATTTCGTTTGTCAAGAAAATTATCCGTCTACTACGAGTATTTCTCATCGTTACAATTTGTTATATTTCAGGGCTGCTGTCTACGTGATGATATTCCTTTTTCGTCTCTTCACAATACAAAAGGATCGGTTTTTTCAGGTTTTGTAAACCTCGCAGTCACGTAACCACTTTTGAAAACGTAACAAAGTGCAATGTCTGCCTAGCTCCATCCTTCATGCTCCTGAATCCTACCAATCACTCCTTCTCACCCTCACAATGCAACACCACCACCACGACGTCTTTCTCTTGCCTTCAACCTTTACATAGCATAAAACAGATTGCAAAAATCATTCATGACAGTCGACCTCTCTTTTTATTTCGCACCCAATCACTTTCTGTTATTCCTCTTTTTCTTCACCTCTTTATGATCACACTCTCGTATCTCTCGTTTTCTCTTGCTTCGTCATGCTTCAGCACGCTTGAACATCCACTTTCGAGAAAGAGCCTGTGGGCTGGAACAAGTTATGAATTACGCTACGTGGTTTCATTCCCTCGGGATAACTTGTGAGGCAGGTAAAGCAACTATTTCTCTTACAAAATTCTCCATGTTCTATCGAAAATTTATCATCCACTGCACATCGTGCTAATCAATGGCTTAGGACTGAATTTTGCTGTCTTTGCAGAAAAATTGAAGCTGTGAAATAGCTCTAGCCTCTACATTTATGATTCAAATCCTCAACCCATATGAGAGTTTCCATTTTACAAAAAAGATTTCCAGTCCAATTAACATTCTGTTTCGCCAAAACAAAAGGTTCACATTTTTTCTTTTCAAAGTATGTTAATTGGGTCGAAATGAAGAACGAACGAGACATCTGTCACTTTCTATCGCTTATTCATAGTGTTTCATTACTTTACTAGGTTTCCGCCTACAGTATATAGTTCTGTCTATAGAAATTCAGAGAAATCTCAGTCTCAAACAAATAATTTCAACAATTCCAAGTTCAAATTGGATAAATACTCCATCGTTAAAAGTGCAAAATAATTGAAAAATTCAATTATGATTTGGCAACAGTCACTTCTTTTGACGAATGATTTCCAAAGTCATAAATCTTCTGTTTTAGTTAGAAGCTAGTTGATTCAGATTATTTAGCAATATGAATTCATCTACTATTTTTTGCATTTTTAGACATCCAATAAGGTCATTCATTCACTTGACAATATACCCCAAATAGGTTCAACTGTAAGGATATCATCCTTAACAAAATATGTACAAGAAGAGCTCAATCACTTGAATACTGGATGATTGAGGGATTGGCAATGATTTTAAACCATTTCAAATTCTAAAAATTCTATTACTGTATTACTAATCATGTACTTTGAAATGCATAGTTGAGTTCATATTCAAGATTTGCCAGTCAAAGTTATGAGAAAGAGAGAGAGAGGGCTTCTTCTGCTCGATTTATATTCTTTTCAAGCCTCTAACCTTTTCACCTATAAGCTTCAACACACTATTCATAGTGCGATAAGCTAATCTCACTTGAATTAGTCAGAAATCCCCCACTGATAAAAGACAAGTTGAATCACAACTTTGATAGTGGTTGATAGTGTAGATACTACCAACTCGGCACAGAATTTCTTCCATCATTGGAATCAATTCTCCAATGGTTTGTAAAACCTCTTAAAAGAGGTAGCTTGATTCCTCTGTTTGGAATTTGTTGTCATGTTAATGATAGGAGTTTTGAGGGTCGTTGAATCTCCAATGATCCACACTTGCGAATCTTGTCAACCACCTAAAAACCACTAGTCTGCGGCAACTCCAGGAACTTCGAATCGAGCCATATGGTCAGTACTTTGCTAACCTATCGAGATGAGAGTTTTTCATCGACCAAGACAAGATACTCAAACATACGAACACAGTGCGCAAATACATACACATACACGCAAATACACGAACACGCACACAGTATGCGTTTCATTCAACCACAGTTGTCGGATAGCCATACTTTCCCAAACAAATTCCAGGACACTACAGAGTGGGACTGTTCTGGGGAAATCTGGACGAGCGGTCAACTTTCTGTGGAGAAGCTTCTCGGAATCTAAGCTTTTTGAACAATCCGCCTGAACCGAGAATACAGAAAACACAAGACCCTCCGCTATACTTTCTGTATGAGTGTAAATTATTCACAAATAAACTTCAGCATGCTGGAGTTGAGTAAACAAAAAAGGAGTATCATGATTTCTCTGTTCCATGATAATTTGCGACGTTGAATTTCCAAGGATTCACACTCTCTAGCGTGAATTGATAATACATGAAATTCAGCAAAATGAAACTTAGTTGGTCTCAAAGTTGTAGTCGTGAAGTATTTCCAGTGTGTTCTCGGAAAAAGGACATTTTCAAGGCGTGGGAAGGCAATATAATATTTGGAACGTTGGCACGAAAGAAAGTATTCTCTTTGATCATCAACTTGGAATGACGACAAGACTTTTTGATTTTTCTCTCTCAAAATCAGTTTCAGAACACTATGACTTTACGGCAAAAATCCATGCTTTCAAAATGTTCTTTCACGAACGATTAATGGGAACTGTTTTCTTTTTCTCATGCATGAAATGAATGGATTCAGCTGGTAAATTGGCCCAACAAAAATATAGCTAGAATCATCAACTCAGTATTTTTCTAATTAGATATTTAGCCTTCTAGTCGTGACCCTGGGTCCCAGGGACCCGGGCAATTTTTGTTTTAGTTATAATTTTGCTTCCGTTTGCTTTATTGTCTATCGTGACCTATTTTAATTCATGCCAGTAGACACTTAAACTCGATGTAGAGTGTTAGTGCTCTGTCACTTGTTCGTAAAATGACGTTTCTGGGTCCCAGGGACTCAAGGGTCACGACTAACGTAACTTTTTTTAAATGCACATTTTTATGCAATAGTGATTGGAACCAAGCAGTCAATATGTTTATTTTGAACAGAGATTCCGAAGAATGTACAAATTGACTTCTAGATCTCTATTTCAATGACATTAGTGATGCTAAATACAGATTCATAGTTCAAGATAAGAATACTGACCTTGAGTGGGATGATAGTGAAACCAATGAACTTCAGGTGATCCCAGGAATACTGAACCTCCCCTAAAATTGAACTTTATGAGACCTTATATATTTTTAATTCTTCTAGTAGTGTTTCATGTAGGTTTTAGGATTTTTAATAGTATTCATCACTATAATTTCATAAGTTTTGCAAAGATTGTGCAACATGGAATTGAGGGTAGGGTAAAAACTACCCTGAGAACTATGACCTTCCAATTTTTTCCCATCTTTCCAGTAGTGTTGCATGTCATCATAGTATTCATCACAATAATTTTTTGTTCACTTTATATAAAATAATAACCAAACGTTACTTTTCACTACCCTAAAAATTCAAGGTTTCACAAATTTATTTTTATAATTATAATTAAGATCGATTTCTGCTTCACATAAGTGCTCAATGCGTTCATCAATAACCCTTTGACATATAAGAATCATAGAATAACATTATATCTTAAAATATATTGAAATATTCAATATGAAAGGAGTGCGACCCTGGGACCCAGTGTCACGACTAACGTCAGAAAAAAATAGGGTCACGACTAGGAGGTTAGGCTACTCGAAATTTCCACCACATTGTTACTGTTTGAAATTCTGTGCATCAATCTTATACTGATCTTCTATTATTGAAGGTAAGCTCCACTCAAATACATATTAATGGATGTATAATGATGACATACGTTGCATAATTCCTAACAAAAACTCTAATAGTAACAAAATGGGGTTTCACAAAAAAATATATATCTTAAATACATGGAAACGTACTCAACGAGTTTCCTCAGTCATTATACTAGATACTTTTTCATATTTATGAGGAATTTATCTATTAATTTATTCAATGAAGATACACAAAACACAAATCATTAAAATGATTGGGGAAGAACCATCAGGCCAAGACTGTTCCTTCCCCGAATTTCGATCCATATGCCTAAAAGTCTAAAAAGTAAGTTATGTTTCATTCACTTAATATCATAGCAGAGTGGTTGTGAATAAAGCGTATTATTTGTCAGCAAAAAACTGGTTAATTTTATTGTAAGCTGATGGACACTTCAAATTGCATAGAGGAGCGTAAGCTAACTAGTAAATGCCCAAAAGCAGTATATGCCTGTAATATGGAAGTTAGGCCTTTGTTAGCAAGAACAGAGGCCAATTAGCATTCAGTAGGGTTTTCGGAGGGCTTAATAGAGGGACCATGTCAGTAGGTGGTTTTCGTGTAGAATATTTCACCGGCCTCTTTTCTGCTTGACACAGAAAATGGACATTATTCCTGTCATATGCAAATGTGAGCATCAAATCTTGTTATTCAATCATTGACCGTGCGAAGTGAGGTATAAGATTCAAGTCAACCGTTTGGAATTTCTCTTAATGTTTAAATGTTTGAATGTTCAAATGTTTGAATGTTCAAATGTTTGAATGTTCAAATGTTTGAATGTTCAAATGTTTGAATGTTTAAATGTTTATAAGTTGCGCATTTACGGCGAAACGCGGTAATAGATTTTCATGAAATTTGACAGGTATGTTCCTTTTTTAATTGCGCGTCGACGTATATACAAGGTTTTTTTTATAAATTTTGCATTCAAGGATAATATAAAAGGAAAAAGGAGCCTCCTTCATACGCCAATATTAGAGTAAAAATCAGACTATAGAATTATTCATCATAAATCAGCTGACAAGTGATTACACAGATGTGTGGAGAAGCCAGTCTATTGCTGAATTTCCATAAGGTCTATAGTTTCAATCAGGTACTTGTGGATGAGAATACTGCGTGAGGTCTACTATTCACAGAACTACTAGTAGTATATTGGGGATTAACGGTTTAATTCTGCAGGAATAGTAGAGAAAAATCCTCAGAAGACGAGTTACAACTTCCATCTTTGAAGACTTTCAATGTCAATCATAAATCTTATGTATAAGTTTAACATTTCTTGCCTTATCTCGTTGAATATTGCTCATTATATTATCTACAGAGATCTCATTACCGCACTTTATCCCATTCTATTAATTATTTCATACAGAAAGTATTTTATATCCTTAAGTCACAATTACTTATTCAAATTCTAAACTGATATTTCCAATGTAAAACATTTAAAAACTTTTTCGCCCCACTTGGATGTAATGAGCTGGTTTACGTGCGTCATATGGAGGCCGAAAGTGATTGTTTTCTGGCCAGGCCGGTAAAATTTTTACGGCCCTAGGGCTGTAAAATAACCTTGAAGTCAGCTGATTCTGATTTGATGTGAACGTGTTTACAAAATAGTTTATGAAACGGAATAAGTTATTGCTTCTAGAATTGAATAAAGTATTTTGCAATAAGATACTATCATTTTATTTGGATGAATGAAATACAAATGAGATATTATAAACTATTCAAATTCAATTTTCAGAGTATAATAGAATCTAACCTCAAACCTCCTAGTACTGTGTTTATCACGGAACATAGTGGATAAACGGAATCATTTTATGCTTCTAGAATTCAATAAAGTATTCTGCAATAATATACTATCATTCTATTTGGATGAATAAAATACAGATAAGATATATATTATTATAAACTATTAAAATAATTTGATTTTCAGAGTAGGATAGAACTTCTAACCTAAACTTCCATTGACATTCAGATTGGCCAAATTTCAAGTGCGCTAAAACAGCTGATCAAAAACTTTTCATTATTTGTGTTTATCATTCAATAATTGAAACATTTATAATAATATCATCTTATTGTCATTTGGAAGAATAAAAAGTTTAAACTCAACCTCTTACATAATTGAACATAATCTTTTAGGTTATTTAGACAAATCAGAATAAAAAATAAAAATACTTGGACAATTTCCTGATATTCAGATTACCTCAGATTTGCTAGAGCTATGACCTTCCACTTTTGCTTTCGGAAGTGCTTATAATAGACAATAAATTATTTTCATATATATATTGTTTATTTTTCTGTGTGGCGAAAAATAACGTTCTCACCATGGGCAAAAATGTTTTTCCGGCTCTCAATCTTTTCTAGTCCTCGGCCTACGGCCTCGGACTTGAAAACCGATTTCGAGCCAGAAAAGTCTCATTTTCGGCCCTAGGTGCGAAATATACTATTCCATATTCTTTACATAAGCTTATTGGATATCTGACGTCTTATTAAAGTTATCGAATTCTAGAAATCGTTCGTTCAATAGGATAATAGTGTTGAATGAAAAAAACTAAGAAATTGTCAAAAACCACAGATTTATTGATACTTAGAAAGACCGGTTTCGGTTATTACACCATTGTCAATCTCTGCTAAACTAAAACTAAATACAAGAGCAGCAGAATTTATACTAGTAGGCGAAGCCGCCATTTTGTCACACCATTGAGTGGGAGGAGACTGTCCAGCTGGGCCAATGGCAGGCGTTCATGCCCTTGACCAATAGCAGTACTCGCCTACTAGTATAAATTCTGCTGCTCTTGTATTCAGTTTTAGTTTAGCAGAAATTGACAATGGTGTAATAACCAAAACCGGTCTTTCTAAGTATCAATGAATCTGTGGTTTTTGACAATTTCTTAGTCTTTTTCATTCAATATGAATAACTACCACAATATCAACTTCTCAACTACACAAAAAAAATGATGATAGTACTACCTTATGTTGCACTAAGGGTAGTACTAACCCAGTGAGAAGTGTGGCATCAATCAACTCTCTCAACTTGTCTTATTCTAATCAACTTCACTCGTGTTTAATAGAATACTCAATTATTCCTTATACTGAAAGGTATACTTGTCTCAATATGAGAAATTGACTGCAAAGCTTCACAAGAGCAGAAATCCCTTTAAGAAGTACCTATCGCGAACTTTGAAGCAATAGTTTCCTTTTTGTCTGGCATTCCGCTATATAATCCAACCATCCAGGATGAGTTTGTTCACAAGTCATAACAATAGTAATAGTAGTTGATGATACTGTAATTATTATTGTAGAAAGTTCTTCTTGAATACTGTAGCTTCGTCTATCTTGGAAAAGGAATAATGGATTCTGAGGAGAGATTCTCTCTCCATCGTTATAATTTTCTGATTCAATTGATGGTGCTCCATATTCTGTTACATATTGATCAAATATTTGAGCATCATACGGCTGAGAAATGAAATGGAATATTCTAATAATTTATTTATTAAGCTAATATTTGTGAGATACAATGAAAACTACTTACTGCTACTGTCCAAGTGGATAGGCGTCCATGATACTTGTGCTGATGCTGCTACTGAATCGATGTTATCGGAATTGGCAATGAGGAATATAACTATTAATGGAAGCATACTTCCAAATAAAGTTGGCACAATGTTTGGATGAAAGTTACTAGGAAAGTGCCACCTCTGAGAGCATTTTAATCTCACTTCCATATTGAGATTTATGTAACCTATTTCTAGCTTGAAAGTCTTTATTATTACTGATGGAAATGGTTATGGTATTTAGTAATTAGAATAATCACAGAACTGTTCTTTCATATTACGAAGCAAAAGAAGTGAATTTTTTATTGGATATGATCCAGTCATCTTCTGATTGTCCATCTCCGGTCTCATCCTTTCAAGTTTCGCATCTGGAAAAAATAAATAATGTATTGTTAGAATTAATTTTTAAAATGTTAACGTAATACTGTATAGTGCAGTTCAAGTTAAATTGTAAAATTTCAGAGACTTGAGATATTGTCAAAAAATCACCATAATTTTAATTTGTAATTTGAGATATTGTTTGAATATTGTATAGTTGAGTTTATAGTTTTAGTACATAAACGAACCTTAAATGGGTCTTCAGTCCTATTAAGTGTCTTTTTAGCTTATTCTTCTAGAGAATGATTGTGAACATGATAGAAGAGGTTTGGGTGAATTTTTACAATAGAATGTTAAATGACTGAAGCAGTCCCATTTCATGAATTTCTTGTGGTTCACTACCTCCATTCATTGATTTTTAATGTATTCACATCATAGTAGTTTTTTGTGAGTAGGTTTTTGATTTTGTATTCAAATTTTTCAAATAAGTGCAATATTTATAACGTTTTTAATTTATTGTGATACATTTTGTGATTCATTTAGAGTATAACATCAACCTTCAAAATTTTCAAATAAATATTCCTGGACCGAAAATCAAGTGACGAAGCAGTGTTTGATTACAAATAACCTTAACTTTTGGACAACATTAACATTTTATCAAAATTTTTGGAGAGAAATAGTACAGGCTCAGCCTAGATTCTCCTCCAATGTCCTTATAGTATTATGATTATAGTGTTTTATACAATAAATGAATGAATGAATGAATGAATAGTACTATATAGTTGACAATACTATTATTGCCTGCAGGGACCATAGTGTTGCAGGGGGAAAAAGAGAATCGATAATCTAGTAAGATAGTAACTGATAACATAGCCTCATTTGAACTGTGGACTACCATCAGCATTTTTGAGAAAAGCAGTTTTAGATTTCGGCTATTGATTTTCTCCCAATCATTGATTCGATTATGTGCTTGATTGTATGATTGAATAAATGAAATAGCCATTTTCAGCATTATTTGTACATCTCTCCCAGATTTCAAAATCCATCCACATATTTTTTATCAAGTTGAATGGTATAAAATTGAAAATTAATCGTTGACAGGTTTTATTCAATGGTGGAGTTATGAATGTATGGATGTGGGGATGAATGTTCAAGTTGTTCCCACGACACTGCAACGTGGAAATATAATTTTGATTGGTGGTCCCAACCAATTTCGCAGGATTAGGCAGCGATTGAGAGGATTAATTATCAATTATAGGTTGATTAACATTATCATTGTTATGGTTCACGGGCTCTCACAACATACTCATAGCTAATCGAGAGATGAATAACATGATATTTTCGTCATCGCTGTTATTGCTGACCGCTTCTACTATGGACTGAGATCTCAAATTACGAGGTGAATTGTTGTTGATAAAACTCTGCTTTAACAACATTTCAAATTTGAAAATGTGAACTATGTGTAAAATTTAAAGCTAGTGAACAATGATTCATCTCTTAAATAGAAAATTAATAGAATTCAGAGATAGTTACTGAAATGGTACACTTATGAATACAAAGATCTATCAAATTATTATGCTTCAATCACAGTGACAAAGTTTATTGAACTACACATATTGAATCAATGAATAATTAACATCTGAAACACTAAGTCCAAGTTCCACAAGAGCCTATCGAATTTTACCTGTGATTAAATGCCATGAGAACCAATCGAAAAAGCCTTCTCTGATTGATTCTCGTGGCATTCCATCATGATTAAAATTCAACAAGCTTTTGCAACCAGGCCAAAAAAAATTCTTGATACAATTGTTGCACTGAATGAATTGACATCTATCATGACAATGGCTGACCTTACTAATGCATTCAGACTGATGGTTAAGGATTTGATTTTACAAAAAATAATATGGGAAGTTTTCAGAGAAGAAATTCTCTATTTCATTCTGAAATAAATTCATATCTTCCTTAAAGTATCACATCACAAAATAATGTTCTGAACAAACTTTGACTCTTGCGATGTGTGTTAATAGACTGAGAAGTCCCTCGATTCCTTGTTTGTAATTGAATGAGCTGAGATTGTGGGAGAATGAGACTGTCTTCATGAAAGTATTGTACGTTAAACAAGACTTTTTGCTCCATTCAACTGCTGCCTAAGAATATGAAGGAATTCAATAGAGCTAGTCAACAGAAAGATGAAGCCTGTTTTCAGCTGAATTGCTTTCTTTGGAAGAGCCAACTGACCAGAAAAAGGGTAAAACATGTATGAGCCAGACCAGCACACGTACGCGCATGTACGGAGACCTGGTCCTGGTTGACCCAGTGCTTGAAGTATCAGGGCTGTCCAACTGATTTATTCATCGGAGTAGAAGAGCCTGTTAACTCAATAACTCACTCAGCTCCGCCGGGTACGATTGGTGTTTCAGCGTAGGCTTATTCCTCCTGCCTGCCATTTCACCCACACTTACCTGGCTTCAGTCATACATCCATCTTAATTCAACGTGATTTCGCATCAATGAGAGGGGATTTACAATACCACATCACCATTATTATTGCATACTCACGTCTCGAATCGTCAAGTTTTCATTGACTGATCGTAGAACTTTATGATTGATTGTTGATATTTTGTATTCAGGCTCCAATCAGTATTTCAGCCGAGTTGAAATTTCAATCAGCAGGACGGAATTAATTATGAACAAACAGAAAAATGACATTTTTGAAATGTATAGTAAATAAGATTTGACTCGAGCTATCATCTTTGACTTGAAGTTATCTCTAGCCTCTGAATTTCTTCCACTGACTTTATTCGTATTACTGTGATTGGATTTTCTTTCAACATTACACATTTAAC
This sequence comes from Nilaparvata lugens, assembly GCF_014356525.2. NCBI lineage: Eukaryota > Metazoa > Arthropoda > Insecta > Hemiptera > Delphacidae > Nilaparvata > Nilaparvata lugens. The sequence goes on along the minus strand of NC_052505.1, from coordinate 13,265,083 downwards.
ATTAGAATATTCCAATCTCTATTTGAATATCTGATTGGAAATCTTTAATTAGAGATAATTTTCTCAGCAATCAATTGGAATCATAATGGAACTATTAATTGTCTTATCATTGCTCTCATTGAATGAGAACAACATTCTAACATGGGTACAAGTTGTTCTATTCTCCCTTATTCTATAATTTTATGTCGAGGCTGCAAAAAAATAAAAGTCAATGTAAATCAATGTGAATGCTAAGAGTTTGAAGATTTTTTTTATATTGAGTTTCCTTATTCATGACAGCTCTTTCGAGAATATAAGCTGCAAGAAGAAAATGATTAAATAATTGGCCGTTGCCAGAGTGACAACCAGAGGAAGTTTGCATGTAGAAAAGGAAACTCCAACTGGTACTAGTGGGAAGCTTAGCAGTAATTTTCTATACACCTCCAATTTGAAGCCGACACATAGAATTTCAAGTGTGCTATATATACTAGTATGTTGTGGTATCATTCTATTGATGGTGCGAGAATATTACTGTGCACAATTTCGGCGGTTCAATTAGTGAGTCGGGTAGGAAAGCTGATTATTCATATTCAACGGTGCTTCGCCTCCATAAAGTATGAGGCAGAAATTAGTCGCGAAGCTCTCCACCGTATTAAACGGTAATGAGAGGCGCTAACCGTCGTTGGATGAGTGGGGCAGGGGTGGGAGTTATAATAGAGAGGGGGGAGACGAATCCTGACAGAGCAAGAAAAACTTGCAGCATGGTGGTCGGGCTTGTTTTGCGGGTTGCAGTTCAGCGGAAAGCAGGCGGTGTGAGCTATAGGGAGGGCGCGGAGTTAATAGCTAAGCGACGGAATGTGTATATTCAGGGAAAGAAGTTGGGAGCATTAGGACATTTCATGAACCATAAGAAGAACTATGACTCGACACGGAGGCAGATAGGCTGCTAATGGCAAAAGAACCGGGGCGTGGCGGATAAAGAACAAGAAGAAGAAGGAGAAAGGTGCGGTCCTTGGTTAACTCAATTACCCGGCGCCGAACGGACAGAGCAAGATAGAATAGAGTAACCACTTTCTCTGTCTCTCTCTCTCTCTCTTATTACCTTCCCCGCCATCAGACAACTTTCTCCCACTCTTAATAATCTGCTGGGAAACTTGTTAAAACTTGTTGAAATATTGCCTAGCAGACCAATGTTTTCCTCTTCTAAATTTCTGTGTCTTTAGAATATACTAAGAACTAAGAACCAGAATGAAACTTGGGCGAAAACTTCAAACAATAGCCGAGTGTATTTGGTTAAACTTCACAGACTGATTCTTTTCTCTGTCTCCATTTCTATTAAAAATCAACAAAATACCTGATTATCGTGTAATGAAGATCCAAGTTTAACTCTAAATTTATACATCTTTTATACTTTAAATCCTTAAAACTTCCAATCTTCTCCAATATTAATATCTGATACCCAATAATCTGATAGATGCAGGTACTGGAACAATCCAACGTTAGCCAATCATCGTCAAGATGATTGCTCATTAAAGGCTTTGCTTTGTGGAGAGTTTTCATGAAGTTTATGGGAAAATAATGTTGATGTATTTTCTGTAACTACGATATTTAACAGTTAGATCTAGTTATTATGATTAATTATCTAAGTTCAACTGTAAGTTTTATTAATGATTATTTGGTTGCAGAAGATGTAGCGTTGTTGTATGATTTGAATTTTTGTACCCTGTTATCATGGATAATAAAAACCAATTCGATTTGAATTTGATTAATTTTCCATGTGGACAGCTCAGTAAATTTGCATCTTCCATAAAAGCCTCAATCTGATTGGATTATTGTAACAATATCAATAAAAATGTGAGATGTCTCTATGACTGATCTTCTACCGAAATCAGAATTGTGTATTGTTCCAGTTTGTTGTCATAAATTATGTTTTTCTCTCAATGGTTTCAGAAAGAAAATAACCCTTAGAATATTATAAGTAATTCCAATTTGAAAAGAAATTAACTAGTTCAAGTTAACTGGTTCTATTTCCAGTCGCATCTTATTATGTAGCGTGTAGGTTTCCCTACATTCTGTGGTAACTCTCTTCACTCTTATAGAATGAGACAGTTGAGGAAGACAGTAAATTCTCATGGTAAACTCTATTATTTTGAAAGGAAGTCTGCATTATAAGACTTATTTGAGTAGAGTGACATGGTAGTCGAATCATAAAACAGGAAATAGTTTCCTTCATACAGACGAGATGTATTGGGAAAAGTGTCGAATGAAACAAGCAAAATCAAATATTACTCGCGTTCGAAGCTCTCAATAAAAATGTGTATGAGTTCGAAAACTGTACCTTACTTTAGAACTGTACTTACACACAGAAAACTGTACTTATACCTTCTACTTTCTTCTTTAGACTCCAATTCTCAACTTTATTCTGTCAGAGTTGAATACTCTGATCAAGCTCTACATGTGGGATCCTTTCCCGAACTGGAATATTTTCGCTGGAGATACCTATTTCTATGAAGGAAATTAATGAGTATGACGTCCACAATATAGTCTCTGAACGTTGATGAAAAAGATTATGTTGATTAGGAAGATGGTCTACATTTTCATGATACTAAATCGGCAGGAAGTGATTTTCAATCAGTTATTGATAGCGGTAACACTAAAACGATAGTCACTCATTTTGAATCTGAGCGATGGAATAGTTCACTTCATTCATTATAATATTATGAAACTTATCGAATCAAATCCCATTTACAACTACTGAGAGTAGATAATCTGATTCTTCTCAATAGATCTCAATAAATTTTTCAATGCTAAGCAGAACATAAGTCCGATTGGGGACATGGCTTAAAGATAATCAACGGTTGAAAGGGATAACAATGATTTTGTCACCTCTCAAAGACTCATTTTCGTTTGGTGTTGGAGTTCATATGAGCGCACCAATACTGCCACACAGTGTTACTGGCCTGTGATTTATACGTTTCCAATCTCTTCTAATATACCCAGGGGCGCACTGACCCTTTCACTGTTGGTGCGTTGCCTAATGGTCCCCTCTCACTCTCTCCCATTGACGAATTTTATTCCACACCCTATGCCACCAACACCTCGACTTCAGAACTAATGTCTGCCCAGTGAAACTGTTCCCTTTGCACAATTTCATGCTCGCACGAGGCCCGTTTTTGGCGTTAGATTAATACCTGCGCTTTATTACTCTTGCGAGCAATAAAATTATTTTTATGGACTTTCTGATAACAATTTCCGACCACCATCAACTGTGACTGTACTAGTTAGTGGTTTCTGGTTTTCAAGTTGAATGAATCTCAATATTTCTGGTCCACCATTCTTTTATTCAATTCACGCAATGTGATCATTTTTCCAGCTTTTCTGATAGAATAACAAGAAATTATAGTATGAGGTCCTTGCATGATATCGATCTATATATGAATGCTAAGATGAAATTGACTAAGGATGATAATCATTAGGAATAAAGAGCAAGGGAATAAAATAGTGAGGGCTGAGCCTTTTCCTTCATTTCATATCATTATTTTATAATTATGTGATCATATTATATGATGAATGGATAAATCAAATAATTGACTGAGAGAATAAACAAAAGATCAAAGGGTATTCACAAGTGACTTATTCAATTAGTTTTCGATATTAAATGAATAACTTAAATAATAATAATAATTGTGGTAATATAATATCTGAAAAAAATAGAACTTAGTGAAAATAATATCAAAGAAAAAAGTTTTTTTTTTAATAAAGTAGATTCTAACTGTACATGAGGTGAAAAACATTGTTACTTCTGATCCATCTCTCTATATTTTTAATGGCTGATTTATTAAATCTATCTGAGATTAATTGGTCTGGCAAAATATTCATCAATCTATTACTCATGTATATGAACTGCCTGCGGCATACTGTTAAATTTGTTCTAGGAATGCGGTAATGAGATAATGAACGGAAATTATACGACGGAATGTTAGTTTCAAAGAGATTTTTATACTTATGAACGGCTAGAATTAAGTTTTTCACGTAAAGTTGTCTCACTGTTAAAACTGGGAACTCTGCAAAAAGGCTATGGCTGGGATATCGTCTTGGTCTTCCAAGTGCAGCTTTCAAAATATATCTTTGAATTACGGAGATTTTATTAAAATGGATGTCCAATGCTCCACCCCATACCCTAATACCATATTGCAATATGGACTGGGCATATGCTGAATAAGCCATCTTTATTATAGTTGGGTCATTGAGCTCATTCAATCTATGGAATTTGTGAATTATGTGTTTCATTTTCTTACACATGTTATTTATATGTGCATTCCATTTAAGATGAGAGTCTACAAAGACTCCTAGATATTTAGTTCTTTCACGTTTTTTAATGAGTGACAATCACAATCTCCATCACCAGTCCGCAATCTTTCCCGTTCAAGACAGATTGAAGAGTGTATTCTGATACCAGTATTCAGAATATCTCTGGGGAGAGAGCTCACTGCTGGTGAGAATACCATATATACACTCTTATTGGCATTCAGTGTAAGAATGTGTTGGTCAAGCCATGATTTAACACGCGTGAGACCAGACTCTGCCAAGCGCTTAGCTTCATCCCAGCTTGAACCAGTAAAGACCAATGCCGTGTCATCAGCAAAAGAGATCGAATGACAACCAGCTATATCAAGTCTCAATAGGTCATTAATATAGAGGAGAAATAGAATTGGTGACAGAACCGTTCCCTGTGGAAGGCCGAACTCAGTTAAATTTAGTTTACTGGTTTTTCCATCTATAGTCAGAATTTGTGATCTGTCTTTCAAATAATTCTCAAAAAATTTCAAAACTGTGCCACGAAAACCTATACCCTCCAACTTTCTCAAGAGAAAGATGTGAGGAATAGTATCAAAGGCCTTGGCTAAGTCCAAATAGACAGCCAAGGTCCTTCTGTTCATCTGAAAATTATTTGTCACAATCCTCACCAGCTCTGATATTGCATCCTCAGTGCATTTTCCCTCTTGAAAACCAAATGATTTTCTGCTATTAAATTATGCCTTTGAAGATATTTCATCATACGTACCTTCATCAATTTTTCAAAAATCTTAGACAGGTTACTTATTAAACTAATAGGGCGATAATTTTCAGGAGCTTGTCTCTCACCTGATTTAAATAGTGGAATTATATTTGCAACCTTAAAGTGTGAAGGAAAATGACCTGTTTCGAAACATTTGTTAAACAAAATTGATAAAGGCTGAGATATGTATTCTGATATATTTTTCAAACAAACATTGCTTATATTATCAATACCAGGAGATGAATTAGTTTTTAATGTATTTATCATGGCAGCAACTTCATCGGAATTTGTAGGGAAAATGAAAAACGAATCTCGAAAATGTTGAGTATGTGGAACTAAAGTTGGTACTGGGTGACTTGAGTTCAAACTATTATTCAGATTTTCTGCATAACTTCTACCTACTTGCGAGAAATAATTATTTAATATTATAGGGTCGATGTCAGGAGCTTTTCTATTTCGTTTTATATCTAAAATTTCCTCTATACAGAGCCACGTCTTTTTGTTGTTCCCTTTACAAGTTGACATTTTAGTTTTAAAGTAGTCTAGTTTAGCTTTCTTAATTAATGTGTTAAGTAGATTTCTATAGTTTTGTATCTAGCTTTCAGTGTAGCATTAAATGGTTGGATTTTAGTTTTTATGTAGTTTGTCCCTCTCTCTTATGGATTTTATTAGCCCTGAAGTTATCCATTTTTTTAATGGTCTATTTTTATTTGTCATTTTAATTTGTTCGGTCGCAGAATCTATGTGGTCCATCAGTTTATTAAAGAAAGCATTTATTTTGTCATCCAAATCAAGATTAGCCTCATTAAAAGTAGTTTCATTCTTCCAACTTTCCTGTCTCAACTTGTCCGTAAGGTTCTTATAGTTTATCCGTTTAATAATATTCTCCTTTACATCAATATAGACTGGGTTTGAATTTCCTATGTGTAGTGTAGTACAGAAGTGGTC